>NW_026900880.1:0-240611 GCF_033783945.1 Neopsephotus bourkii
TCAACCTTAACTTTTCTATGATTTTATGATTTTCTGTGGTACATTTTAGCCTTGAAATAATTTTATACAGTAAGAACCAAAAAGTAAGATCAAAAGCAGTGTTAGGTTTCTGGATTTGGGAACCATTATTCAGTAAATGACAGTGAAGCTATGGACCTTGTTCAGTAGTAGTAATTAGTTAAGACAAAAAAATCTCTTGTAGCCTCCCAAGCCATGGAGTTAATTCACAAACAGGGTTCTAAACAACAATAGCATTCTTTACATGTCATCAGGAATGCTTGGCACCTGCTGGTATTTGAGGGAGTTTGCCATGTGATATGTTTTAGAATCATATTCCTAGAAAGAGCTTTGCTTTAATTATTCAAGAAATGAATTCTGAGCAGATGAAGGAATTACTAGCTGCAACATGCAACAGGCTTGTGTTTGTTTTTTTGGTTTTTTTGTATGTACAGCAATAGTACATAGCAATAGTTTGCACTTCTAGGGTGAAACTGGGACAGGTGTAGAGAAAGGCTGGTCAGACGAGACAGCCTCCCAGCAGATATTTCTGATGACAGAAAGGGAAGGGAACGTTGTGCCTTAGCCTCACAATGTGCAGGCTGAGGTGTGCGAAGATTTTTGACTAAACTACAAGAAGCTTCTAAAACGAAAGATGTGGGTATTTAAGATGAATGGAAATGCCACAAAAAGAAACTGTCAGAAAATAGCTGTAAACAAAATTTAAGCTGGAAATAAGGTTGCATAATAATTAGGAATTAGATCTGTCCCTAGGTATTCTGGAATGAGCATAATGGGGACAAAAGATCTTTACAAACTCTGCAATGGAATAGGTAAATTTCTATTAAAAATGAGTACTTGCAGCAGCAGAGGTGGGATTTGGTACCTGCATAAGATCCTCTCAAGCCTATGTTCCTCTGACTGAAATGGCTCTCTGAAGGATGATCTGTTAGTAGAAAATAGCAAGGTGAAGGCAATCTGAGGGAATACCTGTCCATAGAGTGGACAGAACTTGATGGTGCTGCCACTGATGTGTCATCGGCTGAGAACTTCACTAGGGCAGGGCTCTGTTTGGAGATATACCAGAGACATCTGAAGTACCAGTCTGGATACGCTTGTTGGAATCTGACCTCTCCAAGGGCTGGCTTAATCTCGGGCATTAAGACAACCTACCTGTGCTCACTAGATGGGCTGTGAAATGCAGATTTTGGATAAAAATGCCTTCACAGCAGAAAGGAACTAACTAATCAAGAAGAAATCAACTTGTTTCTATACATAGTATTAATTAGGAGTAGGTACAGGATGTGAAGGGAGAAGCTTTTGGGGATCTAGCTGCTCAGAATTTGGAGTTGAAAGAATTGAGAGTTTTATCTCATGTCATGATTTTCAGTGGATTTAACTGTCATATTTCCAATAGTATTTTTTACTTTACTGGCCAAAAGTCTCAGGATGTTGAAGTGAAATCTGAACTTAACCACAAACATCCATCTTATGCTTTGCCAACTGTCATTGGAATGTGCCAAAAACTACTAACCCTGCATGCTTGTAGGAAAAGTGGCCTTGGCAAAGGAATACAGCACAACATAGTGAGTTTTAAGTTACTTTCCAGAAAGCCTAGTTCTGTCATTCAGGAAAATCTGGGAAGCTGGTTCAAGCCTTCTCCCCTCTGATATGGCTAGCTTGCGTTCTCAGGAGTGGGGGAGGGAAAAAATGTCTTAGAAAGTACCTTAAGTAGTGTGTTTATTTTTTTTTGCTTTCCTATTTTGAGAGGAATTATGGCCTGTCTTTAAGACGCGAGCATTTCCTTTTGTCACTTTAATTTTTAAATGGATTTGCCCATTTAAACAATACAGACTGAACATGGGTATTAAGAGTAGTGGAATTTCTGAAACCTAAACCACACAATTTTCTATGGAATTGGTCCTATATAGATTGGGCAAAATGACCAGATGAGGTAGAGTGAGCATACTTAATTGTGCAGTCTCTTTCCCAAAAAGTTTTTAATGTGAGTACTAGGATAATGGGTGACTAACAGGTTTTTATCATACTGTGCCCTGCAGGACACATTTCAATGTGAAATAGAGAGGGCTTTTGTGGCTTCCATTAAAACTATTCCTGAAGCTAAATCCCTCCATCTCGCTCAGGAGTCATTCCTTAGTGATGTTCAGTATTAGACAGTCATGAGTCACAGATGAAAAACGTGATAACCTTGGTTGCCTACAGCTCTGTACATACCATTAATATCCAATCACTAAAGAGTAAAAAAGCACTCAGTTGAGTAGGGTGAAATGCATTTCCTCTGCCCAAAAGGTGAAAAGCTGATAAAATTCCTTTTGTGCCGGGAACCTCAAATCTCGTTAGTGTTAGGATTTTAGAGACTCACATCAAGAAAATGCAATAGTTTTTAATTTACTTGGTCCTTGATTGGTACTGTACTTCAAGACATTTAAAATATGTAAGATCAAATTATTTTTAAACGGCTTTCTTATTATGTATGTATAAAAAGATAATTAGGAAAGCCAACTATAAGTGTCTGTGTTACAGTGAGCTCTAGGCACAGTAAACATAAGCACGAAGCTTGTGATTTCTATCTGTAAAGGTATTATCCAAACAGTGCCAACAGCATGTGTTTGGGATATGTAAAATGACAACCACAGCCATCTTGATCAAACTTGATCTTGAAAATGCTTAGTTTTCATGCCCACTGTATTTTGTTTTTATATTTCCCTTTTACACCTCATATACAATCAACCTGACAAATGCTAACACAGATCTGAGATTCATTAGGAAATCATTAGTTATCCTAAAGGGATGTTTATGCATAGATATTTTGGGCTGTCAAGACAAATTGACCAAATGGCTTCTCTGCAACAACATTCCAACTGTGGCAGGCTGATGTCAAACCTTAGTGCATGGTATTCCTTTAAATCCACTAAGAAAGTGGCTAGTGGAATTGTCTATGGTGATAACCAAATTGAGCCTCAAATGAAATTTGTGATTTAGATATCAACACAGTTAAACTATTAACATACCAAGCCATTTTTCATAAATTATTTTTCCAATTAAAGTTTTTATGCAAGTAGTATTTTGTACTGGACTTTCAACTGAAGAGTCAAGACTCTCTCAACTGGGCACACCTGAACAGTTGGTGCTCTCTTGGCCATAGAAACGGGTACTGTTAACTTTGACTGTATTTCATCAGGCTTCTGCTAAACTTCCTTTTCCACTAATTTCATGGTTTAAAGCCCAGCTATAAAATCTAATGAAAATATTCAACACTGATTATAATCATGACCTTGGCCAAATAGAGATGGTGTGCTTTCTCCTTAAATCATTTCAGAAAGTAGCATTTTAGCAAAAATAGTACGCTCAAGAACACTTGGCTCTGCAGCACCTGGTACACAGTGTTGTAATACTGTGGCCTTTTGCATTAGAGCAGGGTGGTTAAATGAAGTTAATGCCTTGGTGTCTGTTTGGGGCAGCAGGACACTAGTTTTCACTCCTGAATTCCTTCACTTTAAGTATGTTCAGTGTTATTTTGCCAAGGCAGCTGCTTTCCTTGCTGCTCATCATTCCTGTTCTGTTCATGCTACAGTTGCATTATTAGCTTTTGGGAATACTAGTTTAACTTTAGATGACATCCTGCACTGCATGAATTTGAAGGAGGAATAGCCAGTGCTACATTTAAGTAAACATACTCTTCAAAACACATGTAACAAGATTGACCCCAGTGAGTTAATATTTTAAATAGAGAAGGTTAACCATGTCTTGTTTTTGCTTCAAGGCCCTGTCTGGCAGTCAGTTTTCCTGCTGTTAGCACCCATCAGTCCAAATAATCTCCATGCTCTACTAGTTAGAAAAAATACACCTTAGGTTATGCCATTGTGGGGACTGTAAAGGTAGCTATGCCAAAATTTTTCAGGCTCTTACATAATGCAGTGTATTCATACAATGCTTTTTAACGAACGATTTTCTGAACGGAAAGCTACAATGGACTTTATAATGTATCATCTGTAAGTGTAATTGTGTCTCTATGTAGCTTTGCTTTCGGACATCTGCTAAGCTCTGCTTTTCCTTAAGTTTTCTCCAAGTTGTATTCCTAAGATATAAAACAGTAAGATTTTGATGACTTTTCCAAATTACTTTTTCGAAAATATTTAACTTGGGTAGCCGTGAGTAAATAGCACATTTGACCTGTGATGCAGAACTACAATTAATGGGATAAGTATTTCCTTGTGCATGCCGAATTGGATGTTGGGCCCCTCAAGGACTCTTGAGGAAGCAGTGGTTGGACACCTTCATGTCTCTCTGATCCTAGTACTGAGTTCTCAGAACAGTTTCTTAGAACAAGACAGGACACAAGATTGTTAACTTGTGCCAGGCTTATTGCAGAAGAAGCTGGAGAATTTATAGGGAAGCACAGATTATCTAGTGCTATCCTATAATATTCAAGTATCTCCTTTCAAACAGAGAACTCCACAGAGGTAGAAAATCCTTCTTTGTTTCTGTTTCAAACTGGAAATGGAAGCAACCTATAGTTTAATCTTAGGAGACCTGTCTGCTCAAGAAATTCTCAGAGCTTGTTCTCAGAAATGTGTCTGACTACCCCTCAAGCTGTTGCTTGGATGGCAGCTGGCAGGCTTGTATTAGTAAAGACTTGTGGATGTGGGTCCAAAAAACAGTATAAATTTCTAAGTGGATTTATATGAAGTTCTACAAATTTAGATGCCACGCTCAGAATAATTTTTCACATGTGAGCTTTAAGCTAAAATATTTACACCACCTCTAAATGCCCATTTATTATATAGTTTCACTTTGTAATAAGGGGTTGCTTCTAGACCATGCATGGAATTGAAAAAGCAAAGATCTACATGTTGTATGTTAATATTACTGACTTGCTCTATATTGCATGTGTATACAAGCAGTCGGGAAAGGGGTGGTCTTATGAATACATTGGTTTAACTCAAATCAGAGTCTGCTTAAAAGAAATAAAAGAGAAAGAAACAAAAAAAAAAAAGAAAGGAGGGTGTGTGTGTGTGTTATGGCTGTTTAATCGTTATTTGGTGTTTGTAAGATACAGCAGTATAGAAAGCCTGAAGTGATATTCTGTTTAAAACAATTTCTGTTGATTCTGTGGAGGGAGTAACTGAACTCCTTCATTTATTAAGCTGAAGGTGCAGCAGCATACATAAGGGATAGAGATGGCCTGAAGTACAACTCCTGCCTCTCACAATAGCCATTCTTGTATTGTGTGAATGCAGGCACCCAAATGTGGAAGGAGCTGCTATATAATTTCTGGAGTAAGTGTCTTTGGAAAGAGCCTCTTATAGTGATGTTTCCTCCCAGGCAATCAGAACTGTCTGATACTTGAAGGATGCTCTTCTCTGAAGATGCTACTATAATCCTGGCAACTATGGCTCTCCAGAGCAGGTTTGGGTTAAACAGCTAAAATGGTATTTGTCATCCTTTGCAGATTACTGATACAAGATGACCAATCCCAAGCAATTTCCTTCCTATCCTAAATTAGGATATTAAGTACAGTTACTAGGTATGATAGAAAGGTGTGTTTTCTTCAGTCATGCTTTGTGATAGAATAGTAAAGCTAAGAAAGCTGAGAAGTCTGACTTGCTAAAAAATATAGGAAGGTTTATTGTACTTCTCCCTCTTTTGCGCCCCCCCCCCCCCTTTTTGTTGTTTGTGGTTTTTTGGGTTTTTTTTTGGGGGGGGGTGGGGTTTGTTTGTTTGTTTTTTTGTTGTTTTTCCCTGCTCTGAACAGTCTCAAGGTCAGTAGTAAATGTAACCTGGAAGATCCTGGAAAAAAACAGGTATTTTTTTTTTCCTGGAAGGGAAACTTTGACTTGTAAAATAACTTCTTTCAAGGAAATATGTTAATAAGTGATTTTACTTGTGCGTTTCATTAGTATGTCATCAATATGGTAAATTTTAATATGAATGTTACTACATAAGAATTGGCTGTACACACATCTTTAGTAAAGATACAGTCTGCTAGGGAAAACTTGTACTCAAACTAAACAAGGTAGGTCTGTACTTAGAGTTTGTGTGAGCTTGTTTTTGTAGTGGGTGTAGGCCTAGCAGTTTCTTCTTTAACCAGCTTTGTACATGCAGGACTGTAATACTCATTCTTAGAAAAGTGCTTACCGTGGAGGTGAATCGGAATATATGACGTTGACCACACGCTGACGTGTATCCACACTGGCACCAAGCTCAAGATTTGGGGGATACTCCTCTATGCAGGAGGCTCTCAGCTCTCCAAAAGAGCCACCATAAGAGAAGCCATCTGGAGCTGGAAAACAAGCAATAAATACTTGCTGCTTTTTTCCTCTGTGGTTTCTCTGAGGCAATATCACTGTTCATAACACTGCCATAAATTGGAAAATAAAATCTACCAGAGGCAGAGGAATTAGTGGTGTTCTGGAACAATCAGGTTTCATAGGACATCTCTACCCTTTCAAGAGCAAATTAGCATAATCTGTAGACAAACTATGGTGTTTCAGCTATGGCACTAAATATTCAGTGCTGCCCTACAAGATGCAAGTGTCTAAAGCTTTTCTTGTGCCTCAAAGGCTGAAAAGGAGCATTGGTTCTGCTGCATGCAGCTTCTAACAGTAGCAGCATTGCTGAAGCTCCCAGGAGCTGGATACATTGAAACCTTGCCAGTTCTTGCAGGTTTTTAACAGAAAGCCTGTGTGTTTGATTATAGGTCTGTGTCTTGAGAAAAAGCTTTTCTCATAAAAGCACAAAAAGTGGAAACCATGGAAAATAGTAGAGAAAATCATCCTCCTGTCTACTTCAGGCCTTTCTTAATGCTTCCATGCAAGAGCTTCATAGCTCCACAAAAAACAAAAGTGAGTGCTGTTTTCTGTTTTAGAGCATAGTTAGCTAATGCTCAACATTCCAGGGTTAATTTCCCTAAGAATGTCCCAAAGTGTGGAAATGCAGCAATCTCTGCTCTCCTGCACTCTGCAATCGTCTTCCAAATAAAGTGATCCCTCCTTTTTACTTGATGAATTAAAATACTACCCAGAGAGAAGGGCCAGCTTCTTAAATGACATCAAAGATAGCAGTGTCTCTCTCAACAGAGGGTAGAGGACAGGATTCACTTAAACTGCCTGTTCCTCCTTCACCTCTGCCCATGTGTTCTTGAAGAATTTACCAGGACTAACCCAGTCTGTCATGCACTGTGCTTTCCTTTGGCTTGATGAGTGAAGGAAGCCAACTTCGTAGTGACCCCCACTGCTCCTATGCTGGCCAGTGGATGTGTGCTAAGATATTAGGATAGCTTGTGCTAATGTAAAATTTTCACTTAGGTAGACTGACTCAATTTATTTTCAGACAATTCTTTTGAATTTTCCTAAAAATATCACCACGGTTTTCTTTTTCCGTTTCTCTAGCATTGACAGTTCTAATGAGTAGCTTGAAAATTGTCCTCTATTGTTTTCACCTGGCTTCAGGGTTTTTAAAGGGGCTGAAATTAGTAATGATTGAATTTTAATGCTATTTTATCATGCCAAAATATTTCTGTTCATGGGTAAAACCCAGTAATGCCAATTTGCATTTAACTATTTAATCTCAAATTTAGCTATGAAAATAGGAAAAATAGATGTTACAATAATAGTAGGCATTAGTTTTCTGGACATTTTTTCCCCGTTTTTTACCACAGGAGTTTGCATTTCACTTCTTTTTGAGTCTAAAAGTTGTTCCTAAAACAAACATCATTTATCTAGATGAATGCTTCGGGAAAAGCCAAAAATAACTATCCCTGGCTCCAGGTGGACAAACTGATCCTAGGAAATGTGTTTCTTTTAGACACAAAAATACTGGTCCAAATAATTAAATGACTGACTTCAATGGATACTTGATTTGCCTTAGTGAAGCCAATGCTTTTTTATGTAGCTCACTACTATTATGTTATCTACATAAAGAAAAAACCTCAACAATATGCAAAGCACAAAACCTGCAGATATAGGAGCCTAACCACAGATGACATAACTGTTGTTGCTCCACTCAATTCATTAACCCATTTATCTTTTGAATTTTTACTAGCTGAAGACTTAGAGGATCTTTTTGTAACTGTTTTTTCCTTAAATACAGAAACAATCAGATCATGTCATTTCCTTGACAAAGCGGATTTAACTTCTGGTCAGCAAACCCAAAATTGGCCAAAAATAGAATTCTGTAATTAACTCCTTCCTATTCCCAAATCCTTTTGAGGTACCAGGGGTTTTGTTGTGGAGGGAGGAATTAGGGGGATAGCAATTGGCACTTTCTTATAGCAAACCAGTCTTTTTTAATGATGATGACAGTTATAATGACATTCTGATGCCCTGTTGTTCTGTTTATATCTAGTTATTAACTTGTGGTCAGGGAAGTAGTAATGGCCCAGTCACTGTTGTAGGTTGTATGAAATTAAAACATTCTTGGCTTTCCAACAAATACAGATTACATTATATGCTGTACCAAGGCTATAATCGGATATGAAAATAAACTTATCAGGAGTCTAGCAATGGAGAAGAAATATTATACTGTATCAAGGGAAAATAAGCTGTTTAAGAAATGCTATTTTATTGGCCTTGCATGTAACTTGTACTATGTGAATTCAGTGCCAGCACAAGGATGTTATTAAACTACAAAGCTGCCCGTGACCTACTTATCCTATTTTTTAAATTATATTTTTATCCCTTGCACAGCAGCCAGATGCCTTTTGTTGCCTATAGCACTAGATTATTAATAAAGTTAACATTACCTTGCTGTAACTAACGATCTTACCATAAAAAACATCTGTTCTCGGACGCTGGCGTCTCAACCGCCTTTCCTTTCGCAGACCGCCAACAATGATTGTAATACAGGACAGAAACAGCACAATTCCAATCACAACTCCAGCCACCAGAATAGGTGAAAAAAAGAAATGGGTTTCATTTCCGTGATCATCGTAGTTGGGGAATTCACTATCTGAGTCGCTCTCGTTCACGACTTCTGTACAGCAGAGAGAAAGAACATGTCAGCTGTGAAGAAAGACATTTACAAAGTGTGGTTATACAGACGCCAAAAATAAGGGCTTTCAAAGCCCTAAGAGACAGCCTGAGACATATCAGTTATATGAATTCATGCTTTTATGGACAACCTATTTACTAGACTGCTTTCTGGAGCTGTTAACTGACTCTGGGAGAGTCACTCAGCAAATGTTTCCCTGTTACTGGGGAATATCCTGCTGGAGCTGATGAATGTTACATAATTTTGATTCCTGGAAAGATTCTTTGTATAATTATGCTGAAAGAACTGAAGTGCACAGGAGCAATGTGAAAACTCAAAAAACGGGCTAAACCTGGAACAGAGAAATTGTGTGCTGTTACAAAGTGTGAAAAGCCTCCAAGGTTTTGCAGGCAAGAGTGAATCAGAGGGGCATACTTTCATTTGTGGAATGAGTTAGCATCCTGTGAAACTGGTCTGAAGCAGAAGGGTGAAGAAACTCATTCTTAAGTGAGGCACTGGATTTTCATAAGACATGGCTTTTTATTAAGCAGAAGCTTGGGCAGTATGACCTTAACAGCTAATAAATAGTCAAAATAGAAAACCATCTTAATGAGACTTAAAATTTATTCGTTAAAAACCTGAAAGTAAATAAGCTTAATTTATTGCCCATTGGGCTCCTCATGTTTAAATAGCAACCCAAGGATGGTGCCACATCTGTGCTTCATCTGTGCTAGTATTCAAACTGACTACCTGCCTTACAGAGAGGTTAGGTTTGGTTCAGTGGTTCACCCTACCTCTAGTTTGGCCTAATATTGTGTAAGGAAGGAGCTGTGCGGACAGGCAGATCTCACCTTCAGTGTTGTGGGGGAGTAGGTACGTCCTGTCCTTCACCAGGTGACTGCAAACTGAGCTGAGCTCTACCTGCCTCTGTGCCTTTGTTCTGCCAAACAGTTCTACACGGTAACATTACTACTCCCACCCCATTTTGATTTTTCAGTTGAAAGGCACTCATGGTGTATGTGGCAAAAACTGTAACTGCTTTCCTCTGTTAACAAAAACCAACAAACCCTCAAGAGGTATTATTTAAGTTCAGTAATAAATCACTTCAGGGAGAAAAAAGGAAACCCCAAGAGTATCCCAAACTATGAAACGTCAGAATACCTCCAGTAATTTATTCCCAGGTCAAATAAGCTTTTGAGACAAGCTAAAGAGAGCATCAAAAGTTAAACAGTAAGGTTCCTCTAGAGAACCAAGTTGTGATATATGATTATACACGTGAATTAATTGCCCACAGATGTGTTTACGAGGGATTGTGCTGCTGATGGGGGGGGGGGGGGTAAATGTTAGAAATTACGGGAAAAAGCATTTGGTATTACAGCAGATAGAATCCCTGTTTAAGCAGAAGGCTCTGTGTGTTTACTTGTGGATAAAAGTTTGTAATGCAGTAAAGGTAACTACATTTGGGTCTAGGTCTGGAAAACAACTTGCAAACCGCACCCATTTTCCTAGCCTTAATCCATAGTTTATTAAAACAACCCAAACAACCCAACAAACCACAATCAGACACTTCCCCCAGATTAAAAGAAATCTCCCACTAACTGCTCAAGGTCAGACTACGTACTGAGTAAATCTGGAATTTTATTGACGCAAGAAATGAGATGCTGATGTATCAAGATTAGCTTTAAATGTGGCATGGGTTTATTTTTATATCTGGCTATATGGCAGTTGAACAGGTAAAGAATTTGTTTCCTACAGAAGCTAAGGCTAACAATATATTGCTCCTTTGAGTGTTTTGTAAAGTGATTATATGCTTTTGGAAGTGCAAGTGCTTTTTGTATGGATAGATGTTAGCAGATAGTTTTCAGCAATGTTTTCCCCACTCTTTTCCTTTGGGATATACCACTTACTGTCTTGCAGTCACAATAAGCTTTAAAAAAATGATGGCTTCTGGCCAATGTATATTATTATTGGCTCATGCTTGGCATTAAAAGCACTGACCAGAAATAGAAAATAACTGGGGAATTAGCATGTAGTAGAGCTTTTGTTAATTTTTTAGAATCACTTGACTGTTGAGAATCTTTATGAGCAATTAAGATAGCCAGGAAATGTGCTAAGCTTTTACAAAGCATGTTATGCCAACAGAAAAAACTGGACTTTCTGAAAATTCAGCTGGTTCTGAGGCATTAAATCAAAAGGATATGAAAACCTGTCCTACTTCATACTCTTACTACAAACAGTTTATGGGCATGGGATATGTTTGAGGGGTAGATTCTGCTGATTTTGCAGATCAGCAACAGTGCCCAGTACTGCTTTACCACTCCCAGTGGCTTTCCACAGCCTTGTTTATTCAGGCTTTTGTAAACTGTGTTTTTTGAAAGATGCGAATATCAGAGCAGTGCCAGTTTGTTTAAATCACAGTCGCAAGGAACAGACACCTGAACTGAAGGCACTTGTGGATGCTTTACTGGTCATTCTGGCTGACTGGCAAAGATAAAAGGGAAGAATTAACTTTGTTGCATCGTGGTGAGAATATGAGCCTGTTCGGTTTCTTTTTTGTGTGTGCGTTTGTATTTTTGTTTTTATTTTTTTTTTAGTTGTGTATGGGATCCAACTGGTATCTTAACACATTGACTAGTTTGGAGATTCCTGTGGTGTCACCCAGTGTGAGCACTAATACTTGGTTTTGTTTTGCTTCATAGGAATTTAACGGATTAGCAGTGACTTCAGATAGCATGTGCTCTCTCATACTTGAGGTGATATTTTTTAAGTTTCAAGACAGCTATTTATCTAGCATGTTCTCAGTGCTTCCTTAACTGTTCCAAATGTTGTTTATCTCTTGTTTCTCACCGTTGTGACTCTTTCTCTTTTTTTATGGTCTTAATCTAATTGAACCCAGTCTCTAGTAAAGAAAGACAAGATCTATTGCAATATTGCTCTCATTAGAAAGAATGAATAACTCCTGTTAGCCTAGACCCTAAAACAATATGCAGTTGATAAACTTCTTTTATGGTGTTATCTTCAATTTGACACTGAGTCTAGTCCTACGGACTTTATACTGACTTCCTACTGTGGGAATTGCTCAGGTGACTAACTACTACAGAATGAAATACTATGTTGATATAAATTCTGTGGGTTTCACTTTTTGGGGCGGGGGGGAGATGTTTACATTACTTTTGGCAAACAAATGTTTTATAAATTTTTCTCTTCTTATCCAAATGCACCTTCTTTTGATAAGCTGTACACTTCTGTGCATAAAAATGTGATGTGTTTCATTCAGAATAGAAGAATCTAGAAATGTATGTGAAGCCCATAAATATAACAGCAATAGCTGAGTGCTAATATTTTATTTTTTTTTTAGGTTAGCTGTATTTTTTTCCGTGAAACAGGGAATGGTAAACAATAACACGCATAAATATGAATACTTTATACCTAATCCTCTAAATATGAATTACACAGGATACAGAAACCATTGTTTCTCTCCAGTTATGGGAGTTGCGTAACTAACCAGACATGGCACAAACAGAATGTGCTGGCTGTTACAGTGGTGAATACAGTGCAAGGGCCACATATGGCTGAGCGAACACTTAATTTATGATGAGAGTACTAGTGGGAAATTGCCTACACTGTCTATTCAATATTAGACAATAAGATATCAATCTGAAAAATCCCTTAAATATCACATTATATTATTTTGCCCAGCGCTCCTGCATCTCAAAAGACCAACTTGTGAAGTAGCTCCATGTAACTGAAGGAGGTGTAGTACAACTCAATTTCCTTGGCATATATTGTGCTCTCTCCTTCTCATTAACCTGTCTTTGAAGGGGACCCTTTTTACCCTTTCGAACTTGGCAGTAAGTAATGTTGAGGTTTCAGTTGGGTCAGATCCTGTCAGAGGGAAATGTCTTGGTGCGCAGCTGTATTACGGAAGCTTGGTACATCTAAGTTACAGCCCTTCATTAGGAGCAGCTTCTCTCTTACTGAAAAGCAGTCTTTTACCTCCTTGTATATCAGATGAGACAGAAGTGAAGCACTGCATATAAACGAGTATCACTTCTCTCCATATTGATATAGTCCTGGTTTGGGTTTTTTTTTTTTGTTTGTTTTGTTCTTGCTGTTTGTTTTTGGCTTTTGGGGTTTTTTTTTTTCTTGTCCTCTGAAGGTACATCAGAATTAGTTAAGCCTGAACAGTCTCTCTAATTGCTTTTTTTTGTTCCCTTTAAAAATCAGAGATAATTTTAAGGCTGGATCTTAGCAAGATAACCAAATCTCCTCCCCTGGTTTCTTTATTTTAATAAAGATGGTAATTCATATTATCACTGGAGAGGATGAGATATGGAGTGGCTTTGTTTCCTGGACTGAAATGTACCTGAACAGCTTATGAAGAAGTGCTGATGTCTTGTAGTGGAAGGATTTTGCGTGCAGAATTGTACACCAGTACATCCCTGCCAGCCTCGGTTAAGCCTTGGCTGAGGACAGAATGAGGTTAGTGATTTCTTGCTGAACTAGAGCTGACACACTGACAGAACAATGTTGTAGTACATGCACACCCTGGGTCAGTACAAGTTGTTTGGTTTGACGATCTAGCACCTCTTACTGCTTTAAAATATGGTATGTTAACCAAAATGAATAGGAGGATGGTCTGTATAGGATAGTGCATTGAATGGCCTTGATTTTTAAATAATCACAGCAAAGTGTCTCAAATACTAAGGCAATTTAAAGTATGTTTCTGATAGCCTTATTTTTCTTGATCACTGGTGGGGAATATATGTTGGAATATGTGGTCTCTTTATCAAGGGGAAGAAATTGACAGATGGCAAGGAGCTGAGAGGTCCCAGTGAGGCACACTAGGATAGATACGCTATATTAGTAGAATTGATTAAGATTTTGTTGATCCTGCCTTTATGAACAGTTCCTGTTCAAAGATGATTTAGTCTGCCCAAGAGTGACCAATTGGATTCTGCACTTGCTGCTGTACTGTGAAATAAGCCTCTGGCTGCAGCTGCTATCAAGCTGCTATCGCATTGCTCATTTCTGTAGCTCCCAGGCACGAGTTCACAAAATGCATAAGCTAGGTGCATTACAGAAACAAGCTGAAAAAGCTTTTTGGATCATATGCCCTGGTTTTGTACAGAGCATCACTGTAGCAAGGGAGAAGGTGATATTATTCAAGTCATTGAATGTAAAGGCCCCATACGAGCTGAATCTTTAAAAAAACCCCACAAAAACAAACAACAGAAAAACCAAACCCTCTGCTGTATTCACAGCTATTTCATCTGGATCCTGAGGAAGGTTGTAACCCCTCACACTAGATAAATGCCAGGATATCATCTGCTTATGGGGCTTACCTTGGTTATCCCAAGTATACCCCAGGAGTGGCTTTAGACTGAAATCTGTCCTGTATTTGATTTACACTTTATTCAACTCTTATTTTATGCAAGAAACCTGCCAGTTTTAAATGGAACTGCAATTTAACAGGTTTTGATTTTATTTTTAACCTCTCCAATCCCTAGGTGTAGTGAAAGTATTAAAAAAAATCAGTAATTCCAGAAAAGGAAGAGCTGATGAGGAACATAAAAGGCACAGCTCAGCTCTGTCAGCCATGGTATTGAAATCAGCACATTTTCCATGGTACTTAAAGTTTCTCTGCATCTCACACTGCCTCTTTGATATTTTTTTGCTGCATGTTCTAATCATAATTAAAACTTTTCACTGATTAACAGTAAAAAATCAAAACCTTATTCAGACATGAGACTCTGTGATACAGACATTTCAGTTTTATCTGATGCACTCAGCTTAAAGTGAATCTGGAGTATACTTACAGGTACAAAGGCTGCCCATGACCTTGAGAAGCTCATCCAAGGCAGAAAGGGTGGCCTTTCCTCTGAGATATCTAACTCTACCTTTTTATCATGTCTGCTGGCTATCAGATAATGACTTTTCTCTTCTTGCATTGACATCCTTATTATAGAGCCAGAATGAATAAGATTGGATCACCAGCAGCCTGTGAATTGAGAACGTCAGAAGCAAAGAGAATGCGCCTGCATAGGAGCTCAGAAAATAAATCTTTTCAGATGCTGTGGCTTTAGGGTATTATGTTGATGTCACAGCAGCATGTATAGGTGCTGTTTCAAATTAACAGGAAAAATCTTCCCATTTTCAGACCCTTGGTCTATTTTATCAACATGATAAATACCACTGCAGTGAAACAAATCACTCTGGAAGTGTAACAGCCCACTTTGTGAAGGACAATATATTTCCTCCCCTATTTTCTCATATACAAACAACATTGAACTAATACAATTTTATAAGCGGGACCTGAACCTATTACTTCTTTCAGAAACTCTGTATTAAGACTTGGAAATAAGTATCATGAGAATCCTATTTTACCCATTAAAGTGAAGTTGCCTTCATAAGCTGAGATCCACCTTAGGTTGGTAGTGCCTGATTGGGGCAAAACCAGGATTTGTTTTTTTTTTTGTGTGTGTGTGTGTGTGTGTGTGAAAACCTCTGGTATTTTCGCACATAAGCTTCTCAAATAGAATTTGGGGGGCAAAACTTAGCAATATAATATTTTATCTTTTTATTCTGAGAGGGGAAAGTTTGAATAAAATGTAATTGGCAAATAATTCTGTATTTTAGAATGTCTTCTCCATAGGAGGTTGAGCTCTGTTGCACTGTATATAATGTGACCTAAAGAGGTAGCTATAGGGCAGATGACAGCTCATGGAAGATACAGCTCTGGCAGGAAAACCTAATCTCTACTGAGGGAGGGAGTTCAGGGATGGGAGTCACAAGGGATAAAAAAAAAAAGCTGATGTTTTCCACAGAAAAGTTCCATTCTTTACAAATGTTACATCTCCACAGAAAACGTGAAGGCAGCGATGAAATTCTTGCTAGCGCTAACAGAAACAACTGGTGAGCAGCTGACTTGTGTTCTCTTGCTTACTATATGTATTTAAGAATCTGTATATCAGCTATCCAATTCTGATTACTATTAAATTGGCTCAAATTTCTGATCATTTTTAAATTAAAAAGTTTTGTATTTTCCTTGTGTTACACTGAACTACTCGATTGGCTCTATTAACCAGCATATTTCAGCAATTGTTAACCTGCTCATGTTATTTGAAAATCTGGAAAAGAGCTAAGAAAGATATCTGCAATCAAATTCTGAGACTGACTTCACAACTGAAATTCAGGAATCATATCCACCTTACAGGTACCTCAAACACTCCTTCTAGAGTGCTTGTGGCTATGTGGTGCTCCTCAGTTTTTTATCGGAATAATCCTATTTCTTTTTCCAACCTCATCTCCACTCTTCAGTAGTAGGAATCTACTAAAAAATGAATATGTAGAGTAATGATTGACACTTATTGCTTAGAAAATAATGACAACTAAAATACTGATCTAGCTAGTTATGTAAGGAACTGGGTGCTAAGACAGAAACCTGTTAACAAATGCTGGAATTCTAAGACCTTTCTTTAAGGGATGATAGCATATATGATATTTCACAGTCTGTCTTTCCAGGTAATGTGATTTTAAAAACATAATTAAAACAGTTTTGCAGTGTTATTATGCACTTCCATATGGTGTTGGTGTTACAGGCTATACAAAACCTATAGTATGACTTAGGTTATCATTTGTATCTGTAAAAGCTACAGCAGTACCTGCCTGTATAAATCAAGGAGTTTTCTTATACCACTAAGAAGCAATTTCATTCCCTCAGATTTTGTCTGAATAAGACTAGGACTTCTGCTTAGACAGTTGCAGGAATGTCAATAATAGCAAACCAGCTATTGATTCCTGGGATGATTTCAGTTGCCTAGTCTTTTTGTTGCTAAAAGAACCACCAGAATTCAAGGACACTGAAGGATCTGTAGAAAAAACATGGGGAAAAAATCCCTTTCTTTAAAAATCCCTATTGCTTGTTATAAAAGACCCGTTTGGTAAGAGGATTGGTATACTGGAGTACAGGACTTGCCATACAGCCAAACACTATTCCATATATCTGCTGGGCTGCTTGGTACATGCCATGTATTCTGCACTCTCCCACATTTATCTTTGGGCAGCAGAGCTGAACTGAGTTTAAAAAAAAGTATTTAAGACATTCAGCTGCCTTCCATATACAGCTTATTTTATAGGTTCCATGTAGTTCCTTATAAATAATTTTATGTTGGTTTGAGATGGCAGAAGAAGGACTTCAAAAATAAACCAACCACCTGCCCACCCAAGCCAACTAGTAGTCTGTAGGAAAGTACATTTATTCACCTTTCTATATCAACTGCAGTGTGTATATATATGTATTTTAAATATAAAAATGTAATTTCCAATTCAAGGCTAATTGGCAGAGGGCAAACATCAGTAGCTGCTAGAGATGAGGTGCTACACCTTCCTGCCTGCTGGTAAGTTGGGAGAGGTCCTGGGTTGCTCCCCAAACAGAAGACATGCTAAGAAAGACTCTCATTTGCAGATGTCCTGAGAAACGTCTGTGTGTGCTGCATCAGAAGTCTAGGCTGTGGGTAGTCCTCCTGTTCTTAAAACTAAGTTATTTGTTAAAATGTGGTCTTTTGCATGAAAGGGACCAGAAAATGGTTTGGCCCCAGAAAATAAGTGTGCCCTGCGGGGGTGGTCCTAATAAAGCTATGTAAATGAAAGCCCTTTTAGGGATACTGCCTGGAATAACATGGAGAGGGAAATTCCATCCAGCTTTCTTTCACCTGTGTGTTCAAATTTTGTTTTTTTTTGTATCTTTAATCTAATGTTAAAGGTCACTAACTGTTGTTCTTGCAGTTTATCAGAGAACTGTGATTTCATCTCTGGGACAATCTGTTATTTTGGATGAGGCAGAATGATCTTCCTTTGACTATTAACCCACCACTGCAGCACAAATTGACTTTTGATTGTTTCCTGAGCCCTGCTGTTAACTCCTAACATGCCTGTATACAAACCTCCCTTACTTCCATTAATATTCCTATTGGAAAAGTGTCTGTTAAATTACTCCTGTTTATCCAGTGCAGGGAAAAAAAAAAAAAGAAAAAAAAGAGAGGGAATCTTTGAAAAATCTATGGGATTCTTGGTGGAGAAACTATTATCTTGGCTGGTGTAAAATCCTCTTCCATCCCCTTTCCAGTGCACGGGTAAACACATGCAGAAAGATTCAAACAACTTTATAACAGGAAAGGAAGCTATTTCTGTTCCTGATCACACATGACTGCAAAGGGATTTTCATTTACATACCTGCTAACAGTCTTTTACAAGTGTCAGTTAACAAAAAAGAATCACACCCCTCACTCACTCCCCCCACAAAAGACAACACCTCCCCCCACCCAAACCTCCAAAAAGGAACCCCTTATTCAGTTTTCTCTTACCTGCTTTAATTATTCATTTTAACTATGTGCTGACAGATGTGTTGTGTTGCTAGGCTCCTTCTCATGGTTAGGCCAAGAGCACTCACATGGTGTGACCAGTTTAGGTGACTCAACTCAACCTAGCTAAATGCACTTCTTCTCTACCAAAAAGGTATATATTACATTATATATGCAATATATAGGAGAACTCACAATGTCCTTCAGAGTGACTGCAGTGTAAAGAGTTCACATTAGAAGAATTTATCACCATCCCAAAACAGACTGCTAAACATGTGCCAGATATGTGAACTGTATGCACCTGCTCTTACGTGGAGGAATATTTGTGTAACAGCTGGATACAATGCAACTTCAATTCTGGCATCTTCAATTTCTTGTGCATGAACAACCAGATTAAAAAGCAGTCAAAGATTATGAGCAAATTTAAATATTATATTGTTTACATTAGTAGACAATGATTTTCTTCGTAAAGAAACTGACAGCATGAAAACAGCTCGTATTTTATACAACACAGTAAAATTACAATGTGTGAGCTGGAGAAAAGTGAATGCTATTCTGAAAAGGTCTTATTCATGAAAGTGATGTAGCACTGAAAGTAATAAAAGGGGGAAAATGGTGCTCCAGAGTTACTAAAAAATACCAAATCCTAGCAAGGCACAATAGGATGTGTGTCATCTGTACTGGACACTATCTTCATAATGACTTTGCAATTAAAGACTTGGGAGAAATCCCTGCCAACAGCAGCAGAGTCGCAGGGCTTTGAACAGCTTTAAAAACCTGGTCCTTTTTCCTGTGAATGAAAAGAACCTCAAGAGGTATCTTTTTAAGGGGTCCTAATCAACAGTGGTGGGGTTGTTTTGATACTGTACTACGACAGGTCATTCATGACTTGAAGCAGGAAGAGGTAAATTGGTACAGGAAGGTGAGCGAATGTGGTTTGAAGTTAAGTGGTTTTTTTTTTGTTTGGTGGTTTGTGAGAGTCTTTCTCTGGTTGGTTTGTGTGTGATTTTTGTGAGTGTTTTCTGTTTGGGTATTTATCGTGTCTCCTCACCCCCACCAAGAAGGTATGAACACTGTCCAAAAAATAAGATCCCACCTTCTAGATAGCTCCTGCATTGGAGAAATGTGCTAGAAATTTTAAGTATGGTAACCACTGTGTTTTATGGAGCTACACCTGCATTTTTATCATATTTGGGCTTTGCATGTTGTAGTATTACAATTAGTTCTAAAGACTGTACTGAGTATCACATAGTGCAAGGACTTTCACTTTAGATCCTCTGGTCTCCCTTGTGCTAACAGCATATGATACAAGAATTATCATGCTGTTGGGATTATTAAATTGATGTGTTGCTTGTTAATACTATCTTGTCAAATCCTTCTGGGGATGAGATCAGAATTTTCTAACAAGCAGCTGCTGCATAGTTTCCTGAAATACCAGATTTTAGGGTTGGGCCAGGGAAGACAGGATTGATGATAAAAACAGATGGCCTCATTGCTAGCAATATACCTCAGCCTGCAAGCACTAAATGCTTGGGAAGGTATGGGCAACATCACTGATGCAGGAAGTGCCTAGGCTGTTCAGTGAGATTTTTGGTTCTACAGTCACTGCTCCTGTTCATCTCCTGTGTTACTTGGAGATAAACCCTCTGTGACAAAAGATTAGAGATAGCCTAATAATGTGTATGTTTGTTCCTCACATTGCCCTTTATCAATGTCTAGTTACCCCAAAACTGCTAAGAGAAACATATATGTATCAACCATAGAAAATTACTGTGACTGAGATAAAAAGTGATGAACAGTTTTTAATTCATTAATTTGCAATATTTGTCAAAATGATTATGGACTGTATGAATTATGTGCCTATTTCCTCTGATTAATTTAGCACAAGATTTTTTTTGCTCTCTCACTGACTACGAGGTAGTATCACTGATGAAGTACAGGGTACCCTGTAATTTCTTTTGCACTGCTTCTCCTCTATCCAAACAAGTCTTCAGTTCATGAATCATTATAAGAGGAATCAATACAGTGTACAGTCAAATTATCTTGTGCACTGGCTCAGTTGTCTGCTTATTTCTCAATTGTTCCCAAACATAAAATTACAAAGAAGCAGACACTTCACCAAGGTAGAATTCCAAAGGAGCAGGATGCCAGTAAGATATGCTGGGGGAATGCTGTCTTTTCAGAGCTGCATTCATACCACTTTTACATGTGCAGTGTTCATGTACATGCAGAGCGACCATGAGAGAAGATCAGATGAATTATTCATCCATGCAAGCATCTCTAAGTCAGGAGCATGACTTAAAATCATTATTTGTAAGCTTATCAAATTAGATTTGAAATTACTTTTTTTGTTATGGTAGTATCTTTCAATAAAATTTTTATTTTTCTCCACTGAAATTTTGGCAAATTGTTTTGATCTTAGTAATATATATATTTTTTCTGTAAACTCTAAAAGCAATTTTAAGCAGAGAAATACGACTTAAAGGTTTTGCCTCATCCTGAAGTAGCAACTTTTAATTCTAATTAATATGTTCCTGTAAAGAAACATATTTCTTTACTTAATATATAATTATATATATATTAAGTAAATATATATTAATATATATTAGGATATATATTAATATACTTAGTTTTCATTATTAGTATTGAATTACAAGAGTAAGTGTGGGAGAAAGGTTCTTGAAACTTGGAATAACATGTAGTTGATCTGTCACATTTGCTTTAGGTGTGGCTTCCTTAGTGTGACAATAGCTTCCTGAGTGGAAGGAGGAAATCACTGAGGAGTTATTAAGGAAATCCTCACCTGCAGGAATGGGATCTTTATTTTCAAAGACTATTTGTACCAGTTGTTTCATTAAGCTTTGTCCAAATAAAAATACACTTACTTGTCCCAGTAGTTAACATTGAAGAGCCAGTGAAAACACTAATACCTCTTCCATCTGCTACAGTACCTCTTCTCTGCTCCTCGCACAGAACAGCTTAGTTAGGGTGGACAGGAGAAAGATGCAAGAAGGTCAGTCACCAGGCTGTTCAGTTAGGTCGAAGACTGGGTTAAAAGGATTAGTTGTGTTATCACAAAAAGCAGTCCTAGCTGCAGTGGGCAATTTGGGGCTCAGAGGCTTGGGGAGAGAGGAGTGGGTTGTAGACATGGGTCCCACCAACATGCACATAATGTTTGCATGGAACCTCTTTCTATGGTAGGGATGTGGTGACATTTGTGATAGATGTCTTTGAATTAATGGAATATTTCATTAGTCTTATTTACTCTATAGACACCATCCTTTGGATTCTTACTCAAGATAATTTAATATGAATACATAAAACCCGTAAACCCCGTGTCTGCCTCCTACAAATGTGTATATACATATATTATCACAAATAGTTGCTATGCTATGATCCCAAATCAAGATTAATATGAAGTTAGTTTGCCTAATGTCAGGCTTCATCTTACCTTTCACTTATCATCCTTTAATAAAAAGCTTTTCTCACCCCTGTTGGCATTGTTTGCTGACAAAATTAGGCTTTTTCTGCAGCTCAGCAGACTGAAGCAAGGTTTTCATTTTTCCATGAAGCGGTAGGAAGGATACTGACTTTAAGGCATGTTATACTTCCATTTGGTGAATGCCAGTTTGCCTGTCCTTCATAACTGCAGAGGCAGGTGTCTTACCTATCTTTTCTCTTCTGACTTGGATGTAACAAGTGCTAAAGGGCTGAGAGCAGAACTATCACCATAGAACTCTGATGCTGTAGGTGCCCCATTCTTCTAAGTAAAGTGTGGCAGGCTCTTCTGGTTCAATATAATGGGTCACGTGGCTTTTCTTAGGTTATGGAAGGAAAATCTGTGCACTTATTTTTCATTGTGTTAGCTCCCTCTTAGGATAGTGTCCTACACAACAGGGAGACGTGGTGCTTGCTAGACTTGGCAGTGCAATGGGCAGCTAATGACCAGAAATCTACCACCATTATAATCAACATACTTTCTTCTGTCTTGCTAGAAGAGATGATGTATCAGGAACTTGGTATCCAAAGTCTAAATGCTAGTTCCCCTTTTCAAAGGAAAGGCATGGTTTTAGTGCCAAAGAGTAGTGTGTTATCCAGCACCACATCATTAGGATGCTAGCATCTCTCAGGACACAAGTCCATTTCTCAAGCACCAAACAATAAACAAATTCTGCACAATTTAAGACGTCAAGACTATAAACCTCTCCGCCCCACCCCCCCCTTTTCTTTTGGCTTATTAAGTCATCCTTCATACAAGGATGACCCAATTTTGTCAGAACAACTCTACTGTGTGCCTGTGTGCCTACTGAAAGGGCCGGCAGTGTTCAAATTGCATTGTAGGTCTCTCAGGACAGATGGTAGCACTGAGGCTGTGAACTGACATACCAATGCATTTGAGTAGAACGGGGCTTTAACTGAATGAGTTGAGTATGTCAATAACCAAAGGGTAATTAATACCTCAACTCTGCTCTTCCGTGAATTGACTTGTGATTTAAATTAAACCCAACCAACAATGTCTGCAGCACATCACGTATGTCTTACATTCTATGTTAAGTCACATTCTAATTTTCCTGCTCTTTCTGTGTCCTGTAGAAGACGATTTATGAGCATACTTACCTTATGCAGAGCAATTACTTCTAATGAATAATACATAGGTTATGTGAAGATAGAAAATAGGGAAAAAGAGTCTTGCTATGGAAATGTGTTTGGGTTTTTTGGGGGGGGGTGGTTTTTTTTTTAGTTTTTATTTTAATATGCTTTCATCTCTTCTGCAGTGGGCATTACTGTACTATTTATTCTTTACAGTGATCATATAACACTTAGGCCTGTTGGTTTTATTTCGTATTTGGTCTATGTTTTTAAAAAGTGGGAAATGTAAGTAACATTCCCATACTATCTCTGTGTATTTTGGTTTTATCCTGAGGATCTTTCCTTTCTCCAGACAACAAAAATGAATATGTTGCATTGTACCTAAATTGTTCATGCATTTTTATCATCAGGTGAATTTCTCGTCCTTCTTGTTAACTCATGTTCCAGAGAATATTTCCAGAATGGGGTTTCTATAGTATTTTACAGGCAAATGCTGTCTACTATCTCCAGTGTAGTAATCAGGGCAAGCGTTTGGAGCCCCAACAAAAGCCTGTGGACTGTCCTCACTGCATCTTACCGAAGTGATGAATCTCTTGTATTTTTTGTTGAGTGACCTTTTTGTTTCTGTACCAGCTATATACTTCTACGTGTTTCTGTTGTACTATATAATATACCGTATTCTTAGTTATTGAGAATCAGGATTCCTGCAGCAAAGTATGTGTGAAAAACAGCTGGCTGACAAGCACAGGGATACACACTTTATTATCTTGGTATTAAACTAGTTTCAAGAAAGAGAAATGTATCTCTACACTGTTGACATTGAGCCAACAGTCTCAGTCCGAGAGGAGGAGAAAATACAATGATATTTGCAATTCCCTGTGAAATGCAAATAAGTTCTGTGTCTCTCTCTTCTGGAGATTACTTCCCTGAGTCAGTGGAGTTCATTTACATTTTGGTGACATCTGCAAGAATTTTGCCAGCACAGTTTATTACTGCAAACATTGTGTCAGTTCTGACATTGCTGTTTCCTGGGAGAATCCCTAGAATGGCTGTTTCTGTTCTTAGTAGCAGACTCACAGCTTCACTAGCAGAGGCACACAGAGAGCAGTGTCAATCCTAACCATTACTGTCCCTCATCTGGTTGAGCACCATTCCCTGGGTTAAGCCACCACAACTTTTCATGGCCATGATGTGAAGCAGTGTGAATACACCTTACAGCCCTTCCCCACAGCAGTTTTATTATGGAAGCAGGACTGGCACCCTAACCTTGCCCCTAGAGCAGACACAGAACTGATCCCCAGGCCTTGTTTCTAAAGCAGATGCACAACCAACCACATTGACACAACTCAGGAGGGCCACACTACTGCAGTGTGGCTCACCTACACACACCAGGCAGATCAGCTCCCAAGCATGTTAATTCAACTTTATCCTGCTTTCCTGAGGCCAGATAACTGAATCCATGGAAAACAAATGCTATTTCCCTAATTACATTGAAGGTTGTTATAAAAGGATGCTTAATTCCCAGCAAAAAATCTTTTTCTCCCCATGTAAGTGTTATGGCAATTGCAGCAATAAAAAGGATTTACTAGTCCTTTAGGTCAGAAGCATCATCTAAGTTAGATCCTGAACTCTTCAGTCTTCATTTCACATATCACTGGTTTGCACATTTCTCTGGCTTTCCCACGCAGAAGGATTGAGGGGATTATTTCTACTTCTCTCCTCAGAGAGGGTGTCATCAGGGTTTCATTCATTTATAAACATCATTTACTATTTCTGTGAATTACTGTTGTTTATGAGAGTCTCCGATGATGCTTAGTAAGACAGATCAGGACAATACTTTGTTGTCTACCATTAGATATTTTTAATATTTTTTTCCTTACTCTGCTCATATATTTATATATAATATGCATTTATTTGACACTTTTCTCTCTGGAACAAAGCCTGGCAGCTATAAACACTTCTCTTGCAATGTAATGATCTGAACAAGCCTCTTCTCTTAGCCACTCAGTTGAAATCAACAAGTTTATATTTCAGTCATGACTTAAGGCACATTTGAATTTAGGATTTCAAGGAGGCTTTATGCCCCCTCTTCCTGATAACTGTTCTCTATTTACTCCATGTTTTTCAAGTTATTCTCAATTCTACTGAATAAAGTGTTTTCCACTAACTCATGTTCTTAAAGTTAATGTGCCAAAAAGCTGGATTCTGCTATTTATTCATAAAGAGGCTGTGGACAGAGATGTTAGGTCTTGAGTCAGAAAAGTGCTTATGTGCACAGTTTATGCAGTGTAAATGCATTCTTGATTTTACTCATACAAAATTTTCCAATTCAGCAAGCACTGAGATGCATGTTCAAAACCTGTGTTTATTTTACTGATTTACATTGTGGGAACACTATTTGCCCAACTGATGGGATCTTTTTCTTCTCTTGCTGTTCTGAAAGTTTGTATTGTAGACGTGTTATAATAAAGATTACTGAAATTCATGCACTTCATATCATAAATGAAGGAAAAGGGTTATCAATACAACTCTTTAACTGTATTTCAAAATATAACAATACTGACCATTTCACCCTGTGAAACTGAACTCATTCTTTATATCCTGTCAAATAGGTTAGCGTTATTACCTCTACCTTGAGAATAGCTGTATTTAGGAGAACTGAACGTTTTCTAAGTCCATGGGGGAGGGGGGTGTGCGGTGTGCGTGTCTTATCGTCAGAATGACTGCCATGTTTCAGGAGGAGCTGGCACTGGCATCTTTCCTTGATAGTACCTGATCATATTCCTTTCTTAAGGTGACTGATTCCCATTAGCCATTACTAATGTCTCTATCTGGCAGACAAAGGGTGCCAGGGCCATACAGGCTTGCCTTTTGTATTTACAGTACGCCAGAATTCCATGCTTAGTTATTTTCTAAACCTACTATTATTTTAAACTATGTGCTTATGAAAAGACAAGTTGTCAAATTAAAGACGCGTTATACAGATAAAAGTTCTGCTCTACTTAACAGCTACTTGAGGGCTACTTCAGTTATGTCTGTTATTTGTTTCTCCTTACAAAAGCTGGTAGCATGCAAGTAGGATTTTTCTATTAGGATCAACAGACACTGGCCATCAGCTGGCAGTACGTTATGCATCAAATAAAACTTAATGTCAGCAAACACAAGAGAAAAATACCCTGAATAAACATAACAGCACTGGAAGAAGTAGTCTTCCAAATTAATCTTTAGAAAGAACAAATAAAGGTAGTAAAGGAAGAGGAAATTGTTGTCATTACTTTTGATAATCCAGACTAAGGTCTGGACATGTTCATAAACAAGTCCAGCAACAGCATTCTTGTTTGTAATAGGCTGCATATTGTAAAAGGAAAAGAGTAGGTAGTAATTTTCACAACAACTGAAGTTCTCCTAATAAAACACAAATAAATTTCATAAATACCTCAAAGAACTGAAATCTAACTGGGGGCCAAAACATCTTCTTGTGACTGAGCAAGCAAAGACTCTCTCTACTCAGAGAGTCTATATACCTTCCCTGAAACCGCAGGGACTAGGAGAAGCCTTGATACAAATTTGCAGTGAGATTATGAAATGACAAATCGCCTTTCTTCAGTTGGAATAACTTTAAAACAACATCTAATGAACTTAATTTTGAATGAATGGAAAAAAAAAAAGAATGCATTCATTAGGTCAAATTTAGTATTTTCAGTGACTGTTGTCACTCTATAATCTCAAGCACTGTTACGTTCATGTAATAGCTGTTTAAAATAACAGTACTATGCCTCCCTTGAAATTGCTTTTCTGACAGGAAGTGTCCAATATCAGAGTCTGGATAGTATTCTAACATACTTTCCTCAGCAGTCTCATGACAAGACATGACTCTAGGCAGGATTCGCTAGAGAGAACTTCCATTAGGCAGGATTTGATATTTTATATTTTTTAATGTGATTTTATATAAAGAAACTGCATAGAGAGTGATGGATATTATTAATTCAAATGGCCTGTGGTACTTAATAGAAAGGCAATCTATGTAGATGCAGCTTTTAGACCAAACATAAACCTGGCTCTCGCTAATATGAGCCTTGAGTAAAGTCTTCGCGACAGAGTTATTTTAAGGTTTTGTGCAGTGTTTAATTACTTTAATAACAAACAGAAGTATCAAGTGACATAAAAGACATCTAATTTCTTTGGTGCAGAAGACTCCAGTCATGTAACCCTCGGAGCAAGGATTGCACAGGTTCTGACCCTCTAGCTTCAGTGGGGCAAATTCTTTGGTTCCAATTAAAATGTAGGTTTAAATATGAAGCAGAATTTTAGTCTTTAATACTAATTTCTCATGATTTCAGGAAAGTGTCTAGATAGATAATACAGCCACAAAAAAAAAAAAAAGAAAAAAAGCTCACAGGTAAGTTGAGACACTAAAAGATAACTAAAATCTTCGTATACTTGTAAGCTTCTGTGCTAGAAGACTGGAAAAAGAGAAAGTGAAGGCAAGTAGATCTGAAATCCCACAGGCCAACACTATTTCGCTGAGTGTATGTTCTGAGAAAGGATGTGTGGTTAACTCTTGAGCAAAGATTATACATTTGATTTTTTCTTGCAGCAAGGGAAATATTAGCTTGTTTTCTCAACTGGAACTAATCCATGCATTGCTTCTCAGGACAGATTCCCTTGAGTACATGCAATACAATACTTTTATTAGGACTTAGCACTGGTTCTACTTCTGATTCAAAAGGATTTAACAGCAAAACAATCACCTTCATTCAAGTTAAGAAAAGAGAGCACAAGAAAGGGGGAGGAAGAGTGAGAAAGACAAAAATGCATTTTTTTTCACATGGTGATTCGGGTTGACCAATACAAGAAGGAACAGGCAAATATATGCATACTGAAAAACACTTCAAATAGTTAATGTTCTTTCCCATTAGGCTGAATTTCATGGTAGCTGCAAATTAAATAAAATACTTTTATGTCAGTGTTTTGCTTCTTAAATGCAAAAAATTAAGCTCTCACAGTAAGCTAAGGAAGTAACTATTTTGTCTCTGAAAGCCAAAGTAACAATGGAGGGTAAAACACTCCATCAGTAGATACTGTGGATGTTGATTTAGGGGATCCAAGATTTTCCTGATTCCCTTCACTTCCCTGAAAATTGACTTTATTGTGGCAGGCTGCAAAGGTTTTCCCATACCTGCATATAAATTACTGTAGCCTGTCTTCCCTTTAGAATCACCATTCTGTGTGTAAGTCCTCTGGAATCCTTCTCACTGTCTTAAACAGGAAACATTTAATGTCTCTGCTATTTGCTCGTAACTGGACGAGTAATAATGTCAAGAGTTCCAGTGTGAGTGGAGTTCCCACAATAGTGGTGGATATCCTAAAAATATCACGGCCTCATTCTTGTCTTACAACAGTTGGCCACCAGAGATTTCAGTGAGCTACATGATTGTAAAACTGGTGTAATACTGTTGAGAAAGAGCTCTTACTTTTGGTTTCCCCCTTACTAGGTATTTATTTCTAAATCGTTTTCTTAGAAACTCTTTTTCTTTGCCCCTTCCACTTCTGAGATCCTGTTAACCTGCATAGCTGATACCAAGAAATGTCTTTATTCTAAATGAGTACTGATACCACATGGCAGTGGTTACTGGTACAGGCAGCTCCCATTATAGACACAATTGTGTCTGATTTTATGAATGCTGGAATAAAAGGTCTCATTTTATTCCCTCCCAACGCCTAAGTACGTGAATCTTAAATATTAGGTTACATATTAATGACACATATTGTCATATATTAATGTCACATAATGTCATATATTAATGACACAGGGGCAGGAGGTGATTTTTAAAGTAATTTGCCTTTTACTCTATCATTAGTCTGCTTCCGTGGTTGATGTACGGTCAGCGTTTTAAGAAGCAGATCTCGTGTATTCCACTTAGCTGCTGACAATAGTGAATGCATGGGCATAATGAGCACGTGTAACAGAATGAGGAATTCGGCCGTTTATTTCTGTTTAAATAATAAAAGGCTTTCTCAGACCAAAAGAAAAAAAAGAAAACTGTTGGACAAACTTCTAATGTGTACACCATAGAAAAGCCTTTTGTTTTTGTGCAAGAAGCACAACCTTCCTTCATGCTTTTGGATTCTATAATCTGAAGTGGTGTGTTTGTTTGAAGGCCTGAATAGTCAGTCACACCAGAACTGCTAGTTTAAACCTATGTTGCATCAGAGAGGAACTAGTTCAGTTCAAAGCAAAAAACCACATGCTTCTATGATGCATTTTTAAGAACCCTAGTGCTGACAGGAATGATTGACCAGTTTTCAGATTGATGCGATAATTTTCTTTGGGTGATACCAAAGACCCTTCCTTTTACTTTGGTGGCTATATTTTATCCTGGTGGCTCTGGGTGACTGTCCTGTTGTATTAGTTGATAGCTGAGACTGAATTGCTGTTTTATTCCAGCTTTGCCAGATGAAGTTGTATGTGATCAGCTTCCCTAAGAATCCCTGTATAGCTGCAGTTCACCAAACTTTCTGCAGTCTCAGGCGCTGATAACAGACTTGCCTGTGAGTAGAAACGATTAAGTACTTAAGTCCTCACTGTGGGTACTTACTTGGGAGTGAACTGTTTTTTGGACTGCTTTTCAGAAGTATCTGAAAAGGTTCTAACTTTCCAGTTTGATGCATGTTGGGGTACGTTTGAAAGTAAAATTATTGTACATCTTTTTTGATGTGGCTATAAAATATATGTGTTCTTTATGGTCTATGTGCTGCATAAGCGCTAGGTGCTGTGTAGAAATAGTACTGTTACCACTCTTTCAGCTTTACTAAAAGGTATCTTGGATTTCTAGAAAGCCAGAGGTGAGGGAAAGAAGTGGGACAAAATTAAAATGGAAGGAGCTAAACAAAGTAACACAGTAAAGCATGTTATCAGCATTAGAAGTATTTTTGGACTTTGGTAAACATTCCATGTAATGAATTTAAGAAATAGACCTCTGCATACTATGTGACAGTACCACCAGCTGCTTGGTAATGTAATGAATTGATCCTGTCATAAAAGTGCTTGGCTAATTGCATGGAGAAGTCTTGTGAGTAGACTCAGAGAGTTCATTTGCTGTCCTGTTGAGTTCTGTGCAATATGCTGGTGTGCTTAATCCTTCCACTAGAAGCAGGGATTGTGATCTGAATGGCATTCATGGACAGTTCTCTATATAGTACAATATATAGAGAGGATCTCTATACAGACAATAGGAATTCCTGCACTCAGGAATTTCTAGGCTCAAGAAGTCATCTCGAGCCTGCTTTTTTGGGGTCAACCTTTCAATAAGCTACACTTCAACCAGAACAGATGCCTATGAAGATACCACCATCTTCTTTTATTGTTTTTCTCCTTTTGCTAGGGATTACTCTCCCAAGTAATTCTTAAGACTCACATAAAACTTCCTAATAAACTTCTGGCAAAATCTGAGGAGCTGATTCAACCCCCCTAAATAAATATAAAGCTAACCTCTCCAGCTAGTGTTGTCTTTTGCACAGATTAGGGAGTACTCATTTTAAGCAATCCATCAACTGGTTTCTGAGGATGATTCTTTATAGTTAGTGGATGGAGGTCAGCAGCAGTGATGGCACCATTTTTAACAGAGCTTGCCCTGGAAGAAAGAGGTGGTCTATATACTAGTTCTACATTATGATTTATGATCAGAATGATAAACTTCCACCCCCATGGAAACTCATTTCAAAACATCAGCTTAGCATCCACTGAGGCTTTTTTAGGCAAGGTAGACCATATTGCATGCTATCAATTTGGACTATAGCTGTTGTTTTGAGTTTAAAACAGGCCCAGCCAATAGCTGTCTTTTTCTCCTCCTTTCCAGTTAATTCATCATAACTACAGATAGTAATAAACTCAACTGCATGTTAGTAATGTGCACCCATAAATACACATACTAGTGATGACACTGCTGACTACCAAAATTTTGACTCAGAAAATATTACTTCAGCTTTTTTCCTTGAAGAAACAGAAATTTAGCAGAAAGTAAAAATTTTCACTGGGAATTTGTGTGAGTGTGGGGAAATCCAGATATTGTCTCTACACATATGCAGGAAGATGACTACTATACATTTTCTACTAGGGATAGTTTTGATAGTTGTAGCTTTATAGTATGCTACAGTCACCTGTTGTTAAAAAACAAGTGTTAAGTGACTTTCAGTGACTTAATGACACTTATCAAAAATTTCTTAGGTTTTTGAAATCAATGAAAGTAAATTTCTATTTTCGTATCTACGTAAAAAATCCTTTTCAATTGAAAAAAAAAGGGCTATTCCCATGTCTCTGAAAACATCAAAAAAAGATCTATTTGTGTTTTTAATCAATTTCCTTATAACAGCATGACAAATTGTCCAAGATCACACGAAGTAATAGATATGATTGAGAAAGGCTTTAAAGATGTCTATTACTACTGCTTTAACAGCAAAACATGCAATAAGGAACTACACTTCCTTCTCAGTACCTGTTTTTTTTTTTTATTACTTACGGATTTCATATGAAGTAGAGGAAGTTTTTCTTGGCCAAACTAAAAAGAAAATTAGATTTCTGAATGGTGATGCCACTAAGTGTAAAGCAAATATATCAAATTTAAGATAAGAAAGGATAATGGTAACTGATATGTAAAAGACTGGTATTTTCCTTCATATTTATGGTTCAAGAGTGCAGTACTTTAAATGACTCTTGCCTTCAATGGGCATCACAAGTTCTTAGTATTTCTACCAGGAAATTCTAAAATATATCAGATTGAAATAGACAGAATGACTAAAAGTATTTTCAAACTTATGGGTTAAATGTTTAGTATTACAAAAGCAGAAATTTAGAAATAACAACAATAACTCAAGTGGAGTGCCTCTATCTTGTACACATACAGAAAGAAAAAGAGTAAAGATACATACATATTTATATATATTCACACAGACCCTTATATACTTATTACAGAATATTACCTATAGATGAGTTACAAAGTGATTTTCTTTTATTCTACACAAGTACTTTTTAATGTGCTCATTTAGTCATGTTCAGACATGATGCGAATGCAAACTACATATGGAAATACAACTGTCAGCTTTTAAATTCTACCTGTCCCTGCCTTGTCCATTATTACTGCATAGCAGTGCTAGTCTGAACAGTATGACACAGAATGAGACAGTACACCAGATCTAATTGCCTCGTCATTCTGTAGAGATTTTCTGTTGGTGCTGATTTTCTAGAAGGTCTTGCTGTTATTCAGCAAAACCAACACGATAGAGGTGCTTTGGCACTCATCTTGTCTGAACCATTTATGTGTCTGTGAAGTATATATGAAGTGACAGATGGTAGTACCTCGCTGGATGACATTCTGCTCTCAGGTTCATCTGTGAAGAGCAAATCAGACTTTCCATTGAAAAATAATGATTTTTTCCTCTAGGCAATTTCTGCTTTGTGTGCTCTGTAACCATTGCAAATGATCTGTTCGTTTTGTATATTTCAGCTCGTAACTACTCTAACATTTTCAAAGCAAACATGTGACAACTTGACTCTATTATAGTCAGCTGTCATTCTAGTTTTTTTTGTATTAGAAATTGAATTGAGAGCTTTACATTTGGAAAAAAAATGTTTACATATATTAAAAAGAGTTTGTTGCCACTCACTACTTACTTTATGCATCTTTATAGAAGGTCAGAAAATAATACACAGTATGTGTAAGTTGCTGAAAGGATTTCATGTGGTCTGGGCAAGACACAATATCATCAAAACTTACATACTCCCATTAAATCTAGCACAACCACAATAAATATGTTTTCTCAAAGAAAAAAAATAAACCCCATGCCCACCCCTAATCTCTGCTGAATAGATTAGGTATTAAGAGCATAAAAACCTGAAGTCTTGGCTGAATTCAGGTCATGTGTGTCCTCCCATGCATGTTAGCCACAGCCCATCTGAATTCTCAGTTATAAACTCAGAATCTTTTGTGCTCCATGGATCTGACCCGAATCCTGCTCTACTTAATGGACTGTGATCAGTTCTACAGAGTTCTTATGTTGTTTAAGTGCTTGAACTCCACTCAAAAGGCAGGTAGTGTGTTGTCACAAACTGGGATCAGTGAGACTAAGCAGGTAAGGCAGCTTGCTGTCTACACCATGCGTGTTCCAGAGAGTTTTAGTTTGAATTAGCGCTATCTTGCCTCCATGCGTCTGAATGCTCATTAGAGGATGGAGTGTACTAGGCACACTCCTGAAACTCATCTTCTGGTTTACTTTCATTTACTATTAGCTGTCAGTCTGCTCTCCCTGCTGTAACTTGTGGTCTTCTTGCAAGGTTTCAGCTATGTTCTTCAATGTACATTGTTGTGTTAACTAAAAACCCCAGGTCTGGAAATATTTCTGGCAAGTAATTAGTGACAGCAGTAGGTCATCAGTGCTGTTTGTAGTGCAGCATAGAGGTCTAAAAGTCATTAAATCATTTGTCCTCTTAGATGTTGCTAGTTACCAAATGGGTATGTTACAAGGAAGGTTTCAGATAAAACTGTAGCTTGACATTAACAATTAAACATAACAAGCAGAAAGAAAGAACAGAAAAAGCTGAGATGGTTATATCACCAAGTGCTCTAGAAAACAGCAGTTGTTGAGATTACAATCCATTTTTTGTGTATTTGCAACAAATCTGGTTCTAAAACAAATGGCCAAACTATCTGCACTGTTTATTAAAGTTACCCTGTGACTCCTTTAAATACACTCTCTGACTTGACAGTAATTCTTACTGGAGTAATTCTTACTCCACTGCCCAAATATTATTTTAATCAGCTAGCAATTTGTTGATTCACATTAATATTTCCAAATGCAGAGTGCTCAGCCAGCAGTTACTGCTCTGCAGAGCTGCCAGTGTCTAATTGTTTCTGGCAATGGTGACTGCCTTTTTTAGGCCCTTTATTTATTTATTTTTTTTGTCCCCCTCAACTGGCGTTTCAGAGCAGCAGCCTTCACAATGCATTAGCTTAATGCATGTTGAGCTCAACCAAATCTTCTGTTCCCACTACTGCTGCTATTTGTCTACTAATCTACTTGGAATCAGCATGCAGTGTAAATGATTTAGACATATGAATAAATAAACATTTAAATATCCATATCCTTGCAATAGCAAAACCAGATAAAATGTAATGTTTAGAACAGTACATTGCTACAGACACTGATTTGGTAAGCAAATGGATTCACATTTGTAGGCTGTTGTGTCACAGTTTAGGGAAGTGAAGGGTAACTTACTTGAGCATGTCAGTTTGACAGACATGTAGTCTCTTTCACAGTCCTTCTTACAGCAACAGAGCAACCAGTTTAAGAGGCAGAGCCTGTCACCACACTGTAGTTCTTCTTTTCTGCCACAAGGCAGAATGCTCTGTTCATCTGAAAGGAGGAGAAACAATGACTTTGATGTAAATCATGAAGATGACTTTGTGTAGAGAACTCCTTCCAGAGCAACAAAACCACAAGTCAGCTTAAAGTTAATCTTCCTGCTTCTGAAACCCCTGTCTGGATCAAGACATCTCTGTCAGATTTAAAAGGGTCTCAGACTCAAACAAGTATTTCCTATACTGTTGCTGCTGATAATTTAAATAGTGTTCAAGACAGGTGAGGCCTAGGTGAAGCACATCAAAGAACTCACAAGGGTACCACATTTCTGAGGCACCTAGCCTTCTGACTGACTTACATGCTTTAGAATCCAAACCAAAACAATTCATCTTTTCCTCAGCTTAACAAACAAAATGGATAAATTAGAGGAAAAAAAGGCAGATCTGGTATCTTGCATAAACCTGAAGGACTTAGCTGTAAGTATAACTGTCTCACAACCACTTTCCAGTTTGTCATCTAAGGGTGGGAGCTCAGGCTGATACAGTAGGGAAGGATTTTTTGAATAATCTTAATAAAACCTTGGGCAATTTTCTGGAGACAAACTCAGGTTTGGCTTGAAGAGACATTAAATTCTATATAGTGGGGTCTGCAGCAAGCCAAATCTTTGACTGTCTCCACAGTCGTGGCCACTTCCCAGGACTGCTGTTGATTCTAGAACGCTTAGTAGAAAACTGAATCACTTCTCTCTGCCTGGAGATGGGATAAAAAAAAGAGTAGTTTTATCTTGTTCTTTGGTGGTGCCCAATGGTTTCTTTTCTATTTATGCATACATATAAACAGAAGTTTCCTACTCTCAAAGGGAGAGATGATACCAGCCTAAGCCCTGTAACTTGTGGGGCACTGGAACAGGTTGCCCAAAGAAGCGGTGTTGAACACTCCATCGCTGGCAGTGTTCAAGGCCAGTTTGGACAGAGCCTTGGATGACATGGTCTAGTGGGAGATATCCCTGCCCATGGCAGGGGGGTTGGAACTGGATGATCTTAAGGTCCTTTCCAACCCTAACGATTTTATGATTCCATAATTCTGGCTTAAGAAAAGCAGAGTTTCAGCCTATGCCGATATTCACATGCAAAACATTTGCACAAGAAGTATGAGTGTTGGTGGGAGTGTCATCACTTGTCATTATTGTAACAGGATCACCCCTTCCTAGTTACTTTGTAATTTATCTTTTATTACATTTCACCAGGAGTGCTATTGAGCGGTCTTGTCTTGATGACAAGCACATCTGGGTGTGTAAATGTATATACATATATATAAAACAGTAAACTGTTTTCTGACAAGCACATCTGGGTGTGTAAATGTATATACACTGATATCATGTAGTTGCATAGTTTTGTAGGGCCTTCCAAAACAAGAAAAAGAATTAAAATAGACAGAAAATAGTTCATTAATGACAGAATGAAAAGTTTTTAAGTTTGTCAAGGAGGACATTTGTGCAGGCATACTCTTTGGAAATCCATTTTAAATTTCATGAGAGTATTAGAACTGTATCCAGGTTACTTTATGTGAGCAGTCTAAAACATTCCAAATACAGGCAAATAAAAGGTCAAGCCCACTTGAAAAACATTCACTCATGCAAGTAAAGGCAGAGAGGGCTACTGTGCGTATTGGTACCCAACAGAAGATGAACAACAGTTCTGCTACATCACCTTTTTGTTTGCTCTCCAGTGTTTTTAATTTGGAGCCTTTTTGTCATCCTTTGTAGCTGCAGAATCGTGGAGTTTGGACTAACTGTTTGAGATTTCCAGTTCTCCACACAGCTGCTCCAGTGGAAGATGTCAGTACCCTCAAATGCATTTATAAATATGACCAAAACTGAGGGAGGTGGTATGGTGGTTGTTTGGGTTTTTTTGATAAAATACTATGGAAGCAACAGCTAGGCTGTGGTACCAATACAGCCATTGTGTAAATAGGATCAACTTTTGTTAAGTTTAGAGCAGTTACACAGTGATGGCAAATACCAAAAAGGAATTCACCTGCAAGAAAATGATGCAAAGATAAAAATAATATATTAGCAAATTAATTACAGCAATTTGTGCTGGTATGCATCTCAAATATTTATCTCTCCCATAAAGTCTGTTTAGTTTGTAATCTACTTTGCAGTTGCCCTAATTATTTTAAACCTCTTTGAACTTCCTCCAGTTTGCACCTTTTTGTATGTTTTTTGTTCACGGTTCCTATTTTCACTAGTTCAACACCATTCTCCTCTATCACTGCTATGATTTCATCACTTCCGAGATGTAAGAGAGTTTTCTACAATTCCTGCCACATAAAATTCCTGGTTTACTTTTCACTGCTCTGGTCACCTGTAGACAAACACTGCTTCTGTCTCATCCAGAAAGTCATACTTGCTTTCTGTTTCTGCTAGTTGCTGTTGAACTGTGTAAGTCACTTTGGGATACAGAAAACCAGTGCAATGCTTTATTATCTTCAGGGAGATCCATTAGGATTGTAAACTATAAGAAATTATATGGGCAGATCCAATTTTGTATTTCTCAGATGTAGCAAGAGCAAATTATGTCTTTTCTGAATCCAGCTGATACAAGTCTTCCATCTATTCTGAAGGGGAGCTGCCAAATGACAAAAAACTCCATGAAGACTTAAAATGTGTCAAGGCTTTTTTGACAAAGAAACTGAGGCACAAGCCTATAGTTGTGCAGCAGGTAGGGACAGAGATAGGCATCATGTTTAGTGTGGTACTGACTGAACAAATAACAGTTTTAAGCTCTGTGCCATGAAAATTCTTTTGAAACTGATAGTTTCATTTGTGAGAAAATGGCATGACTTTCTGAGATGTTGTTTCTATATCACTAGAGGCTAGCACAAAGTATTTTGTCTTCAAAGTATGTTTTACCCTTAGGTAAAGTCGATTTGAAAACAATTTCTACTACAGGTGACAGACAGCTAACAAAGATCTTTTTGGAGAAGCATTTCCCAGTACTAAGCCCATCTGTTCCTGAGTGAAGCGTGCCACACAGTGGTGTGCTGATAGTTTTCAGGGTTTGTATTCTAGGTCAGCACAAGTTTGAATTAATTTCTGAAGTGAAAATCAGTAATTTAAGAACATCAAAATGATCATATCAAATTTAGGTTAAGGTACAATATTCTAGACATGTGATGCATAAAATTAATCCACAAGTTGAAAATTAATCTGCACCATTAAATTATACAGTTTACAGCTATTGTACAGTATCCAAATTTGTATTTTTCCTAAGTTACTACTTTTTTTTATTATTCATATGACCATTGAGTTGTGTCTGTTAAAGTGGGTATTCAGTTCTTGTATCAACCACAGAGTCTTGTAATGCCCTCATCAGCCACCAGCAGGAACTGTTGCCTGCAGCAGAACCCTCTGCACTTTGTAAAAATCAGTCTTCTTTGTTGCCTGCAGTCTGCCTTTCAATCCGTTTTAGCCAGCTGTGGTAAGACAGCTGTGGTGCAGAAGGATCCTGCCGTGACACACAGATGATTTAACAACTCTAGAGCATGATGAGAGGATAAGAAAATAAACAACACATGGCACATTTTAGTTGGATGCTTAATGCTCTGCTGTGCTTATATGATTTAGATGAACATGGCACACAAACCTGTGCAAAACACACTATAAGGAAAGATATTCTTATCTCTCTGGTGGCTTCACGTGCCCCTCAATTCCTTAGTATTTTTGCATTGATGAGAACTAAAGAAATTTACAATAACCATAAATCAGAGGACAGACCCAGACATTATTTCTACACTATTATGGTACCTAGATACTACCTTTAGCCCTACATTTTACCATGCTCTCCTTATTTGAATTTGGGAATCACAGTTTTGCATGTTTGAAATTCTGGGGAAAGTTCTTATTTCTTCCTCTATAGATGCTCCAGCACTACTGAAGCATGATTTTGCATCTCCAGCTTTGGGAAAGTTCCAATTTACGACTGGCTTCATTCAGTAGGAACTTTTTATTTATAATCAGGACAGAAGTGCAGCTCTGAACATAGGTCTGTTGGGTTTTTTTGTTTGTCTGTTGGGTTTTTTTCCTTTTATTACTTTAGACTTCTGTCAGTTTTTTGACATCTTTCAGGTTGGCTAGCAGGATCAAGTTGCAGAAGTACAGTTTCCAATCATGTTTCTATTGAGGACTGTGCTGTTCTATGTACATACAAAATCTTTGTTGGTTGTATTCTGATTTGTGCTCCCCTAAATACTGGGACTGACTGGGATTTCTGACTGGGATTGATGCTAAGAAATTTACTATACAGCACATACTCTAGCACACATGAGCATGAATATTTTGTAACTGCTTCTTCAACCTATTATTTAATGTCCCATATTCTTTCAAAAGGAACATCTGATTCCACAAACGTGTTTAATGAGAGGAGCGTGATTCTTAGTGTAGCTTAACATACTCTTTGTGCTCCTCTTTGCAGTGTGTGTGTTTTTTCTTTAGCACCAAGTTCCAGGCCAAACCAGAAGTCACTTTGGATTCACATTCCTCACCTGATGTGTCTCTCAGGCAGAGTTATAATTACAGTACTAAATTACTAGACATTGTCGGGCTACTTGTCAGCATAGCACCTGCAATAAATCAGAAGTGTTGTCATTCAAAGCTTTTATTGTCTGTTCAAGTCTGCAGGGTTTTTACATTTGTTTGCTGAGCAGGGAATGAAGATTGCATAATAGGCTGCCTACTCACTGCACCTTTAGAGGCAAGTTTCGGGCAATACATTAAGATGAGAACAAGGAAACATGTTTTACAAATTTCTAAAACCTCTAGTCTCTTCTGCATTGGGATTTCTATGACCTACTTCTTAAATAAATCTCGTACTTGCCAGTTTGGGCCAATGACTTATGTACTATGTATGTCTGGAGAGTGAATGGCCATTGTGTACCTCAGAAGTCTGACTTGTAAATAACCCAAAAGACTAAATTCTGTTAATAAGAGGAGATGGTTAAGTGTAGATTAGAAGCAAAGTTCAATATGAGCTTGTCCCAGTAAGACCTAGTCTTCCAACTAGGACTTAAATAGCTCACAATCTGCTGGATGCTCTGCTGGGTACTGTATTAGTGTTCCCTTGAGAGGATCTGGGATCTCTTTCGTAAAGCTCATCTCTCTAAGATCCTGAGTCCTTCGTTCTAGATTCTGCTTTAGCCCATTCTGTAAGTAGGGGCCTGTTTTTAATGTTTAAGTAGAAGCAGCTTATTGAATGATTCATAGTGACTCAGAAAGCTCTTCTACTGTCTCAAGTGTTTAACTTTCTGATGCAAAATATCTATTTTTTCTATATCCCTTGGGTTTTTCAGTGGAAGGGAGACCAACCTGTGTTTATGATCTAACTAGAAAAACGATACAGGCCAGCTGTAGCTACTTTTCTGTCTAAGGAAGTGGGAACTGAAAGTTGAGGTTAAGTGTAACTTCAGAATAATCTGTCAGGTTTTAATCTGATGGATGACAACCCCAAGAACAAAGACAGTTATGGGATTGGACAAAGATGGAAAAAAAGATGCTACAAAAGAAAATAGCTAGTGCAGCTAGCGTGTTAGTAAAAGTCAGAGCCAAGTAGTGGACAGATACCAGTCCAGGAGCCAGGACAGCCTTACTTTCTCCTTAAATAGCTATGCAATATAAAGCAATTAATTTTCTGCCTTTTTTTCTCCACCCACCTATTGTGTTATCTGGACACCTGCACACCTGCAATCTGGATGGATAAGGCCAATTACCTTCTGCGGGACCTAGCGCAATAAAGCTTCTGTCTTAGCTGGGTCTTTAATGTAGAAGTAATGCTGCAAGTGTTTTGCAGCTAATTTAAACTGAAGCTAGTATTCTGAAAACCTGTAAAGATCAGATGCTTTCAGAATTGCTTCTCTTAAACCATGAAACTGGAAAAGATTTATTGCCAATAGGAGAAATTCAAAAGTAGAAAAAGAAATTAAAAACTGCATGTATTTCACTATTTCTTTTTATAATGCTTATACAAAGAAAGAAAAGAGTTGCTGAAAGGAAACTCCTCATTTTCATGATAAAAAGTATTAACATACCTGCCACTAAAACCAGCAATTAAAAGATAAGAAACTTGGTATTAAAGAGGCCAAAGAAACAAAGTGTCATAGAAGTACTATTTGCCTTAAGAACAGACAGTGATCATGCAGCTTTGGCTGGAGTGTCCTCCAGTGAATTACCTTCAGACACAGTCCTTGAAGACTGTAGGAGTCACAATGTCAAAATGTCTAAAAAACAGTTTGAGGGATTTCAGGAAGTTCTAGCTGGTATAAGATATGTACTAAGTCTGGAAGCTAGAATCACTATTTGCATAAATGCTGTCAAGGCCAACTGAATTGCTTGCTTCTGCCAGCTCTGAATCTGTGGCCAAATTCTGAAAGCATCTGAGGACACAAACTTTTAAGTAGGCTTTACAGAAGCTCACCATCAATTAGATGTCTGTATCTCTTTGAAAGATGGACTGCATATACACATCTGGTCATCTACTGCATTTTTAGGTGCTTGAACATATAGGTCAAATAATTATATAATACTTAAATGTCAGACTGCAAGAGTTAATACTGCTCAGCACCTCTAAAACCTATTGCTTCTAACCCCACTCCTCTGAGAGGTTTCTCAGTATGGCTGCTTCTACCAGTTTGAGATCCCCTTCAAAAACTAAAGGATCTTTTCTACGTATATTTGATAGGGAGCATGCTTGAACTGTAATCTGTATTTATGTATATAGCTTCAAAGGAATTAATTCCACCAAAAAAAACAAATAAACCAAACCCCCCAAAACCCAGGAAGGGGAAGCAGGAGTTAGGAGAAGCTGCTGAAACCAAAACATTTGGTCAGTAGTTACAGTGGAAATGAGCTGTTTGGAGTTGTCATCCTACATCCTCATGAACAACAGATTTTCAGGCTTGGAGAGAAACTGATACCTTCCTGGTGCAGATTCCAGTCTAATAAATGAAAAGGTGAAAAAATAATTTTTGATGTAATAGATGATTTCAAGCCATCATAAAATAAATTGATGCAGAAAGATACTGAGCAGGATATGACTTTATAGGGTAGAACAACAAAGAATTCTGACGTGGGGTTCTGGAGGCATTTGAACATCCTTCTTCTGCAGCTGGAGTCACTAAAGCCTGAAGTGAAAACTGTTGGGAGATACAGGGTATGGTTTTAAGGAAAGGGAGATGGGAGCCTCTTTGGTGCCTTCAGAAAGTCTGCATTTTGAGGAGGGAGATGAGGAAATCAGTGAAGGAAAAAGGATCAGATTATTCTGGGCATTGAATTTTGCTGTGCACTTGGAGAAAAGGGGGCAACTAGAGTGTGTGCTTCCCTTGCTGCCTGGCATCACAGGCCTACATAGTTTCTGGCATTCTCTGTTAGAGAAGAGACTAGTGATGGATGGTAGATGCTGGTTCTTTGATCACTGACACTTCTCAAGGCATCCCACAAGTGCAAAGGAATATACTGCTGTGGTGTGCAGAAATCTTCGTGCAGATCTATCAGTCTGTCTCTTAAACTTACTGGCATAATGTACTCACTCCAGGACTCCAGCTCACAGCAGAGATGTCACGCACAGGCTTGATGCAATATCATCTTTCTGTATTTCTCAAATCTGGTGCAGCCAACAGAACCATTGTGAGATATTTGCACAAACCCCAGAGCCTCCAGTTTCTTCATGTGTTTGAACTGAGGCACTGGGCTCCAATATGAATGCAAGGTCAGTTCACCGAGCACTTGCCTCCAGACACTGTGTTAAACCAATGGAGTTAGGAGATAATTCTCAGGAAAACACAGGATTTGCTATCAAGAACATGAGCTACTGACTCCCTAGTCTGCAGCAGTGGAGAAAGTGTTTTATTCTAGCTGTGTACAGAAAGATTTCCTTGCTTATGAGTAGAAGTCTATTCCACCTTCGCCCTATCATTCTGGGGTCTCAGAGCACAGCTAGCAGTGCTGTAGTCAGTGACAACACAGCTGGCAGCTAGCTGTGCTGTTACTGTGTGAGCCAAATGCTGAGGGATAGCATCCAAAGTGTCTACTGAAGAGCCTTATGGACTTAGGTCAGGATTTTCTGCACTTCTCCTTTGGATAAGCATGTCCTTTCTTATTGTTACAGTGTGCTTTCACCAGGAAGAAGCAGCAGCTCACTGTTCTATCTCTTGATTTTTGGTGAGAGAGTGCTGTTTACAGAGACTTGTAGTCTATAGGCCATAACATAGTAATCTTAATTCTGGATTTTAAAAGGATATCTGAATATTTTATAATTTGTTTTTCCTGATTAATGCATCCAAATGGATGTTTTATATATCTCTGGACATCCCTTGTGCTCTTAGATGTAACAGCAGAGACGTAGTTGAATACAGTTATCATAAAGATTTACTTAGATACAGAACTAATAGTCACTTACTCTGAACTGGTTTACTGCAACAGTTCCATTACAAAACTCCACTAATGTAAAGTTAATACAATACAGAGTTGTCTTGCCATGAAGTGGTCTCTCAGGGAGGGGCAGTGGGAGGGAAAGTGTGAGCTTAAGGGTCAAGGAGCACCAAAGTGAGGAATAGATAAGAAATTGCGTTGTTCTGATATGAATCCCCAAATTAAACATATACTGGCTACATCTGTAATGAAGTGCTATGAAACGTCATTTTGTGCATAGCGTAAACACAGCAGTTGTGTGGAAAAGTAACCTGAACAGGATTTTTGCACAATTAACCTGTAACAATGTGTGTTACAAGTATTCTTGCCAGGTCTACAGGCAATTCACTAATACATGAGCAACTACCACATGCAGCTATATCAATGCAAGCATTTACAATTTCTTGGAAATTTTGTATTGTTACTATGTATTTTCTATGACTTAGGTGATGCCAGTTCATCATCTGTTAGGGAGCTGGAACAATTTTAATCAGCAGTTCCTGATTTTGCATTTGCTCCTGAGCCCAACTTTAATGTGTTTTTTTCTAGGAGTTTAAGAGATTACCAGGCCATCTGAAAGACACCACTTTGCATTTCTTTGGTTTTTCACTGTCTTCAGCTTTACCAGCCCAGCTCTGCGCCTAGTTACCCGAGTTACCTTCGGGTTAAAGCTTACGTATACTAGTATTGATAGAGTGAGTAATTTCTCCAAGTTGGTGGGTTGTGGCGTCAAATGTTCAGCTTGACAATATTTCTAGTCATGACTGATAGCAGCCACCTGACTTTATTGTTCCTTTATGTATGTTCTGAAGTAATAACATAACCTTTGCCTCTTCTTTCTTTAAACTTCAGGTTTAATAACACAAGTTCTCTTGCCCATGGTGGGCATTTTAGCTTGAAAGCTGTTACTGAAGTAATAATTAGATGATATTAGGAAGAAATTCTTTCCTGTGAGGGTGCTGAGGCACTGGCACAGCGTGCCCAGAGAAGCTGCCTGCCCCGTCCCTGGCAGTGTTCACGGCTGGGCTGGAGGGGGTTTTAAGCAACCTGGTCTAGTGGAAGGTGTCCCTGCTTGTGGCAGGGGTTTGGAGCTGGGTGAGTTTTAAGGTCCCTTCCAACCCAAACTGGTCTGGGATTCTATGACAATTTAGTTACATTTCAGCATGGCTTTTCTTGAGCTAAAGTACTTCCTCTGAGAGATATCTTGGTTGTTTTAATTGTTGTGCATATAGTTTTAACCAATGTGCGTTCTTTCTTCTAAGAGACTGGTTATGCTGCTCTGCTTCCCTGCACACATGTGGTTTTCCGCCAAAACACTGACATGGGCAGAATTGGCTCTTGTAATGTTATATTTCCTTTCAAATAACTCATGTAATTACTACAAAAGTCAGTCATAAAAAGGAGAGTAGGAGGAAGTCAAGTGTCAGGAACCGTTTTATTTCAATGACTGGAAATAATTTTTAACTATACTTGTTTCACTAGTGAGTGCCAAAATGATACAAATTTTGACTGATGTCAGTGCACTCAATTTGTAAATGGGTTTAGCAGTAATGTGCTAACTTTTTGTAGGAGAAAATGCTGAAAAGGAGGATTTTTTAATTTTATTTTTATTTTAAAAAGGAACTACTGAAGTACTTGTACCTGGCGCTAAATTTTATGGTCCTCTTTCAGACAATCCTCTCACTCATTTCTGTCAGTTTTGTCTGTATATAGATCACAAGGTTAAGTCAATTTCTGTTAACCCAGTTGTTTTCTTAGCCAGGAAGCTGTTTGCTTTTTAATGGATTGATGTTTATCTGCTGGGGGACTTTAAATATAATATTCCTACAGCTGTACATGGCTGCAAGGCATGCTGTTAATGCATTTAAAGAAAAAAAAAAAAAAAGAAAAAAGACTACTTACAGAGATTGGAATAATTGCTGGTTATTCCAATACGGATGGAGCTTCCAGGGATGAGGGTAGATGGAGGAAAATAACTGAGGAGGGAAAAATCAAAGGGAAAAAAAAAAAAAAGAAGTTTCTTAATAGCAGTTTAGCAGTTTGGTTTTGTTTTGCAACCAGCTGTCAGTCAAAGAAACACTGTGGTGGTAACGTGCACCCACTCTTGGCACAGATGTGCCTTGAATGGGGGTGAAAAACCCAAACAAGTTGTTGCTCCTTATTTCCACAAATCACTCCCATTCAGGAAACAATATCTGACTTTAATGCCCCTCAGATTCAAACTTCCTTCCATACACACCAATGTGTTACATAAAAATGCTAATTATTGTTAAGTTATTCCCCAGCCTCTGAAACAGGCATCTACCATTGTAAAACAAAATAACTCTTTCCTAATTTAAGTGCATCTTGAATACATTAGGAGGCTGTATGTGTCAAACTCGCTTGGAATAAATTTGTTCTAAAATTCGATACACATACTCCCCCTATACATTTGAGCTTTAATATTTATAACTTGTGCTTCAAAGATTTATACTTCTTTGTTGCAGGCAACAAAACACAACGCGAGTAAAAAGGTGTCCTCAACAACAAACCTGTTAGATTTCTTATAAGAGGGGCTCGTTTGCTTCTACAGTTGCATCTATAACACAAAAGCTCCTGGCAGTCAGTCAGCTGTAGTATAGCCTCTGTACTGTGTTTACACCCAGGGCAGCACGCTGTCCCCATGCTCCATGCCACGGCGACAGTCGCAGCTCTTGCCCGCTCTAACCCGCATCCCGCCGCTGACGGCGCCTCCCGCCCCGCACGGCACTCCCGGCACGGCTCGGGGCTGCTTCCCCTTTCTCTCGGAAGGGGGTTTCCCGAGTACCGAAAAGTTTCCGCAGAGCACTGCCCGGCTGCGGCCGAGCCTGCCCCCCCCGCTGCTGCCGCTCGTCGCTCAGCGCGCCTTACCCCAGTACACAGCGGTGACCGGTGCCTCCATGCAGCTCCGCCGCGGCTGGCTGGCGGGTGCGGGCGCAGCCCGGAGATGCGCCCCTCCGTCTCCTGCTCGCAAGGCCGGAGTGGCAGAAGCGGCTGGACGGAGTTGAAGCCCATTAGCGGAGGGCGGGGGCAAACGGCTGACCCCCGCCCCATGGGGGCCGGCCGACGCGCCCCCTGTCCTGCCCTGCCTCCCCCCGCGGCTGGCAGGGACCGAGCCGGGGGCGGCGGAGCCAGGAGGCGGTGGGGCGGGAATAGGCCGAGAAGTGCCTCGCGGAGTGTTCGGAGGTGCGCGCATGTGTGTGCCTGGCCCGGGCCGGGAGGACCGCTGAGCTCAGAGGGTCTGGGGGAACCCCGGCTCCGCGCCTTCCCTTCCCTTCTGCAGTTCCTGGGGAAAGGGAAGTGTTAGGGAGGCTGCGGATTTGCTGCTTAGATGAGGAGCCGTAGGCGGATAACGGCGCTGGAAAGCCGAGTCCGGACCAGCAGTTTGGCTGAAGGGGCGGGTACTGCCTGGGAATAAACCCGAGGGGATGGACCCGATTAGAGGGAATAATTCGCGGTGTCTAGATGGGGGCCAGGACAAGAATGTAGTCCAAGTGAGAGCTAAAATCATTTTACAATAGCAAGATCTACTTGTTACCAGGGGTGCTGGCAACGTATCTCACTGTGAATGACAAATGCCCTAGTGCTAGAGACAGTGAAAGTCGGGTTGCGGTGGGTGCTAAAGTATATGACCTTTCATAATTGGTTGTTTACCTCCAAGAAAATCATATCGTTAGCTGTTTAGGTAGATAGTGGAAGAATCCCTCTGCCCTTCCGGGTAACTCCCAGTTACATCCAGGGCATGACGTGTTGTGGTATGGAATACTTCTTTGGTCAGTTTGGGTCAGGTGTCCTGTGCTCGGCCTCCGGCCTCCCTCCTCCCTGGCAGAGCATGAGGCTCACAAAGTCCTTGGCCAAACCAAAACATCATTTTTATCAGCTTTGTTCCCAGCCTGAAAGTCAAAGCACAGCACTGCACCAGCTACCAAGAAAGAGAAAAATGACTGCTACTGCTGAACCCAGGACACCCCTGAAGGCACTTGCAGAGTGGTCCTACTGATGCTGCGAGTGAGAGAAATGGAAATGGGTTCTCACGAGTATGTAGGCTGCCTTCTTCCCTGCCCCTTGGTGGCTCTGTAGCCCTGACAGCAAGTTCTCTCATACTGAGGCAACTTTGCTGTCATATGTAGGCTGTTCAATCTCTCCTTGGTTCAGCAGTGATAGGTTCAAAGTTGTGATGAAGTTTGGGGTGGATGGAAGGCTTGTGAACTCTGCTCTTTCTGTTCTGTCACTGATGAGCTCCAGCTCCTCCCCTCGCCCTGCTGCCCCCCGTCACCCTCCCCCATCCCTTTCCCTTTTTTCTTTTTAATTCCAGGCAAGCAGCAAGCGAGTTGAAATGAACGTTTACTGGAAGTTCACAAGCGTGTTTCATTGTGGCTCAAGGCTACCTGTACCTTTTGCCAAAACTATAGCACCTTGGTTCTTCATTAACACATGACTAAGCTCCCTCAAAATGCTGCTGCAAAAGTTATCTTGTGATTAATTACTTCAACCCCTTAAAATACTTGAGTCCTTGAAAGATGACTTATCTATAATTACAGTAAATGGAAAGAGTATGGCTTCGTTTTAGGCTTCCTTGTTTAGTTAGAGTGTGAAGGTGTGAATCTATGTATGCATCAGAAAAGCTGATTTTCTGCGTGTTTTTTTTTTGGATCTGTATCCCCTTGGCCTCGTTCTGCAGGTGAAGAGTCATATATACATGTAACACTGTACTTAAGGTTATGAAAATATTACTTCCCCTTTAAATTTCAGGATTTCCAATTATTAGCTTTTCATCAAGGTTTGGTAATGGTGTCTTTCCCAAAGGGCACCTTACATTCAGCCACAGTGTCAGTAAATCAACTTTAACCCTGACAGACTAGGAGACTTACATTTGACTGCAAAATCTATGCTTAGACAATTAAATAATCTGGCCAAGTGTGGGAAACTCAGAGACTTTAATGACTTCCTTGGAATACAGGGGGATTGCTCAGTGTCTGGCAATTGTGAAAAACATCCCTGTCTTGGCCTGGCTTTAGACCTCTTTTTGTGACAGTCTTGTCCCGTGCCTCGAGGAGCAGTTGCAAATACTTCTGAAGTGGTGGACAGTTATTTCTGTACAACATGTGGTCCACCAAAACCTACAGAAACATCACTATAGTGAACAGTTGCTTCCCTGGTACTTCCTGGTGCTCAGCATGCTCATCTTGAATCTACTGAAATGCTGGAGGTTTTGCTCACCCTCCCCATTTCCAAATGTGCATCACATGTGGGTGGAGATGGGGCTGGGTTTTACTCCTTTATCCTGTGTGGTTTTCAGCTTTTAGGGGTTCCTGGTTTCTTGTTCAGTTGTGCACCTCAATGCAACCTGGATGCATTGTGGAATTCAGAAACAGACTCTCATTTGCACATTTAACGCTGTATCCCAGCAACTATGTATTGTATCAAGGTGATATTATGGGTAGTTTACATTGTTACTTGGTTCTTTTTGTTGCATCTACTTTTCTAGAAAAGTAGATCTTTTCTACAGAAATTTTCCCCAGATAAATTATTTGATACATAGGGGTTTGTTTGTGGACTGTATTTGGGAGAGCCAGAGCAAAGATAAGCAATACCCAGAATTTCTGCTGCTCACAGCTATATACATTGGTTAGCTTGTCTTTCTTGTACCATCGTGAAACCAGGAGGACCAAAGTAGAGTCAATCTCCAGTGGTTATGGATGGAACTGTACAAAGTCACTGTCCTTGGTGGGTATTTCTGTATTTATTGATAAGGGAAAATCAGTGAGAAACCCTTGCTGGAGACAGTTTTATTCTTGGATGATTTTGTAATTTCTTCAATCTAGGGACTTCATTGTAATACTGTACCACTAGTGCAGGCTACTCCAGAGGCAGCCCTCAGCTCAGCTCACCATCTCCTGTGGTTTGACTAAGATTCTTGGAACTCAGTGGTGATGCTGAGGTGTGGTAGCTGCTGTGCTGCCTGCACGGACTTGTGACAATTTTTTGTAAGGCAAAATAACTTTTATTGCTATAATGAGATCTCTTTTTGACTGAGGTTTCTTTTTTCTTTCTTTTTTTTTTTTTTTTTTTTTGTATTAGCAACTAGACATTTGGGGGATACTGTTTATCCTTTTTTTTTTTTTTTTTTTTAGGAAAAGGTGATGGTGAAATAACTGTCAGTTTGATTAAACAATCACTTTTAGATAAAATGCCCCAGGATAAGTAAAATTGATTAACTGTTGTTTATAGGAACAGGAAAGTATTTTCTGTGTAGAAATTTGATAAGAGGCATCTCATGTTTTCACAGCTCCCTAGGTTCTGAAATATAATAAAAAGAATCCTTTGAAGAAAAATTTTTTAAATTATTGCCTTTTGGAAAAAAAGAAATGTTCATTCTGCTTTTTAAGAAATGTACTTAAGAAAGTAATTTCTGTACGGAGAGTTTTCATGCCTAACTTTTATTTTCAACTTAATTTTTGTGAAAAGCTTCAAATTTTTTGAAAGTATTTTTCAGATATTTTTAACATCCCTTTCCACTAAAGAATGGAGCAGCAGTAAAAATGTGCTATTTGTAGGCATAAATATGTGCACTGATTATTTTTGCCTTGTTTCCATCATTTGATAAAGACCTTTTCCACTGATCTCAGGGAGCTGTGGAACAGCATAGGTTGGATGGGTCTTCCTGGAATTCACCTTGTTCATCCTCTGACTAGATGCACATCCAGTTAGAGGAGATTGCCAGAGCCTTGTCCAGCTGAATTTTTTAATGGAAAGGATGCAATTTCAAAAATACAAAGTTATGGTGTTATGTTTTTCAGCTAGCATTTATATAACAGGTAAACTTAGTGTGAAAAATATTTTCCAGAGGTTTAAATCAAGTGATTCAGTTCTTTAGGCACAAAATCTTTCAAGAGGCAAAATAATTTAAAATTCTTAGTAGAGATGAAATATATCAATAACAAAGATTTTACAGCAGCACCAACGCTCGAAGGAAGAATTCATATTCCTTTACATGCCATGTAAAGAAATGAGATCTAGAATGAAGAGGCTCTTCATTCTGCTTCTATAGTTGCTATGTCAAGGAAGTGTTCTGTAGGAATTTTATGTCATGCCCAAATTCTCAGGGTCTATTTTACTGATTTTTAAAGCTACCAACTGGCTTTTTCTTTGGAACAAAAGATGCTCTTAGGCTTTGGGATGGGATCAGATATAATGTCTCATCTATTCACCTGCTTGCAGACTTCTGAGGAAGATGGTGAATGTGTATGTACATGCTTGGAAATTGTTGGGTCCAAGGTTGTTATTGAAAAGCCAATAATATTTCCCTACCTGTCAGTCTGTGATTTCAATCTTCCTGGTGCCTACTGAGTTACTGCTTAAGGATGTCAAATGGAAAATTTGATCTCAGTGTTCTTTTCCCTCTCACTCTGTGACTCTGTAATTGAATTTATAGTTAATTATGCAATTTATTTTGTGTTGACCTTTCAAGGACCTTAGAGCATCTGACAGTGAATGCAGAGTCTCCTGTTGATTTCCAGGAGTCCTTGTATCAACTTATCAAAAATTCTAATAGTACTTTTGGAATTAAACATGGCCAGTGTATTACTAAGAAATAATAACATTTGTGTTTCTGGAGATACATAGTTACAAATGTACACAAATACATAAAAAGAAATACTGAATTATGTCATACACAGTATACCACCAGCCATAATAGTAATTCTGCATGTCAGAATATTACAAAACGTTTTAGATGCTGTAGGTCCACTCTTTGATATAGGTGTTGCACTCGAATCTTAAAGTCCTGCGTTTGGATCATTGGATCCACTTTTTGTCCCATAAAACTGATACCTGCTCCTAAGGTGAGGGTTATCCATGGTTTTAGGTGGAGCCATGCCTGAAAGCTGCATCCTTGGTGGAAAGGCCATGCCCTGTACAGGCAGAACTTAGTGGAAGTGCAGAGTCTGGCTTGTGTGTGTCATCTCATGGGGAAGGAGAAAAGGGAGATCAAAGGAAACTTCATGCTGCAGACTAGTTTCTTGACTATTTAAAAGATTGTTCATCAGTGTAACACCGGTGGAGGTTAGGAGGTTTGTGATTTATTTTTTACAGAGGGACACTAAAGTATTTGACATTTATTATCAGTAATCTTTTAAAATGAAGCTTTTGATAGACAGCTGTCAGGTGAAAAAGGCATAGCCTACAGTATTGTTAGTGTAGGCAAGCGTATGATTCTAGAATGAATTTGTTAATCTAAGAAGTACAAATGAGAAAAAAGCAAGTATAGCAGTAAAAAAAAAAATTAAATATGTGAGCCAAAATTGACTTTATCTTTCTGAAACTATTGTGTACTACCAAGACATACATGGTGCACCTTGTTGAAGTACAGATGCTGTAATTCACTGTCCTTTGTGTTTTACCAACAATACACAAACCAGTATCTCTCCATTTTATTACTGTTTTATTTATGAAGTGTTTGTGAATCTGTAGGACCTCTGGAAAATGGTAAAGAATTTATAAATACCCAAAGGCACATATTTCCTCACTGAAACTGGGAACATTTTTTATAACAATAAGGGGGAGATGCAGACTGGAGGACAAAAAGCTTGGGTATGTGCCCTTGGGCTCATGAAACCCTTGTGCAACTTACACCCGGTTTCATTGGCATTGTGCATGCAAAAGTGAGGGTAAAATAAGACCCTAGAAGTAATGCTCAATTTTAGGTAAAGGTGAAGCTCCTACCTGAGAGGAGTTGCTGTGAGAAGAACTTGTGCAGAGGATTATTCTGATGCAGCTGGATTTTGGATGAAACTGACTAAAAAAAAATACATCAGCAACCTTCAAGTTGTGTTTCTCCCTCCATCCTGACTGACTGGCACTACCTATGAAGTGAGACATACTGTTTTATAAGCTATTAATGTTTAAAGTAAGGATGTAATATACTCTCTTGTTTAATAGTTCTGATCTATGGAAAATAATATGTGGTAAGATAATCAAACTGGGAATTAATTTAAAACCTCAGGAGCAGAGAAGTTCACTTGCTAGGAAAGAGAAGCACTGTGAAAAGTGATTTGGAGAGGTAGGAAACCAGGGCAGTTAAGTGGCTTATGCAATTTTTTGCAGAGAAATATAAGGTAGATCTGGGGACAACAGGAACAGAGCAAAGGAAAACAAAAGGAATGGACCCTGAAGGGTTGACAGTATTGGAGTGTTTTTGTATTGGGGTTTATTGTACAACTTTTGTTTCTGACAGGTTGGGCAGGGTGTTTAATGCAGTGGAAAGAGCAAACAGCAGTGTGGCAGAGATTGTTACTGCTAAAAAGTTCTCAAAAAGAAGTCAGAAGTGAAAGCACTTGAAAGGTTGGTGGGCGAGGTGGTGTTTAAGAGATCAGCCGCATCAGTTTCTAGTCAGCCTTTGTGTATTTTGACAAAACAAGATATTCCCAGAATTGTGGATAAAATTATAAAGGAGCAGTTGTGAATGACCACTCTAGGATATAGGGGGACAAAAGGCAGTGGAACTGGCTTCTCTCTGAAGAGGGCTTTATGATTAAGTACCAGTGGAGAAAGCAGAAAGGAATGAGGGGCAAAGAAGCCATTGGCTGCCTGAGTTGGTGACTTGTAATTACAAAGGGCACTTGTGTGTTCTTAGTACCTGAAAAGGATAATTGACTTTTATGAAAAGCCCAGTAGAAAAAAATGAAATGGTGCAGACACAAACACACCTGAACTGTGTCTTTGCCACTCTTGGTCTTGTTATTTTACATTACAAACTGGACAGGTGAGATTATGGGTGTTTTTAACCCAAATTTGCTCCAAGCTTACCTGAAAATGACTGACTGTGAAGCAGAGGCCAAACAAAGTATGATTAGGCTTTATTGTTGGGATTTTTTTCTTGGTTTTTTTTTTTTTGTTAGCTTGAAAATTGACTTCTCTTGCAAAAAAAAAAAAAAAAAAAAAAGAGAAAGAATCCAGTATATGCATCATACCTTATTATTCGTAATGGCTTGGTATTTTAGAGACTCCATTATTCAGACTATTGAAAATTCTTATCAATGACTAGCTGTCATTAAAGGTTAAATTATACACTTGAACATGGTGTGCGGATTCTGATCTTACTGTCAAGTAGCTCTGATCTTTTGTTTCTTCGGGTTTTAACTGAAAAACAGGTACCAAAGTAGAACAGGTCAACCAAGTGTGCCTAGATGAGCATGTTAAGTACTGTAAAGCATTCCATTTACCTTGGTAGGCTGCAGAATTGTGATTTGTTAAAAGTTTAATTTCTGGAATATTTGGTTACGTAAATCTCTTTCCTGTGTGGCCTAGCAGTTAGCTTTTCAGATCTGCTACACAACAGTGTAAGCAACACTAGGGAAAAAAAACCCAAAAGCTGTTGTCCCAGATGCCTGTAGTTTTCCTTTCACATCATCCGATATCAGAAACAGGAATGTGATCCAGTGTTGACAGGACTAGGCATGTAAGGCACAGTAATACAGCATTTAGGTCACGCATTTCTGTTCTGTAGTACAATTTGATTCCAGTGCCTTTCCTGATGTCTTCCCAACAGATAAAGCTTTGCTGTGAGGAAAAGTGATGAGGACAAATCCTGTATCATAGAATCAGAGACTTGTTTGGGTTGGAAGGGACCTTAAAGATCATTCAGTTCCAAGCCCCTGCCATGGGCAGGGACACCTTCCACTAGACCAGGTTGCTCCAAGCCCCACAGTCAGGGATGAGGTGGACATAACTTCTTGGGGAAACTTATTCCAGTGCCTCACCACCTTCACAGGAAAGGATTTTTGTGCACGAATGTTTGCATATCCAAGACTGATGAGCATTACCCGTGCCCCTGGATATTCTTCGTGCCGCATTTAGAGCTCTATTAAGTGAGTCCTGGCGGGGGGAAACACAAGACATGGCACAAAATTACAAAATGGAATATATAAACCTTTAGAAACAGTTTTAAGTAATGTTAAGTCTGATGGCTTTGTAACAGTAGCAATGGGAAATTACTGAGGTGCATTGATACACACACACACAAAAGGAGAGTACAGCTAGAGAACATACTGAGAATTCTTGTACAAGATAAACCATTATAGTTGGCATAGTTTTAGGCCCTATGACCTTAGTACAAAATGAATGTGAGAAAAACAGGATAGAAGAACAGGACACAAGGATAAGGAGTATCTGGGAATGGCAGGTGTCTAGGATGGGCTGCAGTTAAACTAACTGATAAGTAGAAGGACAGGAGGATTGTTACGTCTGTGGTGTTAACGAACCAGCTAAGCTGGTATAAGCATCTACTGCGCGTGCTTCAAAGGCTGCCAGAAGTGGTGAAGATTGTTGGAAGAAGTAAACAACCCTCAGAGACCACCACCACAATTCTGTACGCATGCGGGGAACTCTCTGGAAAGTGATGTAATCCATATGTAGCCTCATGAATATGTATGTATACCCAGGGACTATATAAGGGTGGTCTGTGTAGCAATACGGGGACACACGTTAGGAGGAGCTATCCCCCGTGTCTCCCGGCACCTCAATAAAGAATACCTGCTTGTCAGCTTGAAACTTTGTTGGTGAGTTTGTTCCTGGAGATTTCTCCGAATCATAAGAACCTGCAAAAGTCTGTGCTAAAACCTTAAGTTTTAAAAGTTTAGTAGTAGGGAAAATTAGATGAAAATATTATAAAGACAACCTAGGAAGAGTTGTAACCCAGTAGATCTAACATGAAGGCTAATATCCAGCTTTTGGCAGCAGTCAATTTTCGACACCTAAAGAACTGCATCAGCCAGCGTAGCCAGCAGTGACACTATGCCAGCTCAAGCTTCAGGGCTTTCTAATTAACAGTTCTTAGTGGAGTGAGTTCTGTGAATTTGTCCAGACATATTTCTTCTCTTTCATTTCAGTTCTTTTGCTGCCACTAATAATATTTTAGCTGTTGTATATCTGAAATGCCTTTGGTCTTGGGACCATGAGGATGGTTTTCTCTGTAGCACAAGAGCTTGAGGATGTGAGGAACATGGACTGAAATTGTGCCCCTTATTTTTTCTCTCCTAGTTGTTTCCCCAGCCACTGTGTGTTCTGGTAGTGGCTGCAGCTGCACAGCTGAGTACAGGCTCGTGAGTGATGCCTTCAGTCAGCATCCCCAGTCAGCATCATTGTCTTTTCCACTAGTGCATACCCATGTTTAAGAATATGAGCATGCAGGGAGAACGAAACTAAATAAGATCATAATATGAACTGCTGACTTCCAAGCTAATCTAAAACTGCCTCACAGTGTTCCCTACATGTGCCAAAAAATGCTCAAAATCCCATTTTAGTATTTCTGTGAGTAAGTTACCCTTGCTCAGCCCATCATTACAAAAGAAAAGAACTCAACCTGTGCTGCCTTTGGCTTCTCCATACTGTGTGAGACACTGTAAATGAATTTTAAACCCCAACATAATTAATCAGGCTTTGGAATATATCAAGATGGTTGAATCCTGCTTATTCTGGGACACTTGATACCACCCAAGTAACTGTAAGGGTTTTTACAGGATACACCATGAACTACTGCCTTTTACTAAATCAGGTTCAAAAGTTAAGCTTGTGTGTTCATCTATTGTCTGTTGATTATTTCTTTCAATTCATGCTCACTGTGAATAATGTAAAACTCCAGGTTCAACTCCTGTTGGAAAATGTGCTTGTAATACTCTGTGCCAGTAGTTAGGGAAATGGGCAACAGTGATGTCATTTAAACTGATTTCGGTGCCATCTGCTGTATTTTGGCTGCAACTGCCACTGTCGGGTGAAAAAAATTAAGTTCAGCTGGTGCACAATGAAATGTAAATCCTCTTGTATTTGGAAGAAGTTATTTACACAATGGTAGATTTTGGTATTTTCTATGTAAAAGATTAATTGCAAGTCAACCTTCTTAAGAATATCCATGGCCAAAATGAAGATAACACATTTATTTTAGTACTAAAGACCAAAATGAAATAGCCTAAATCTATTCATTGAAAAAAATTATGTATATATTATATATTATCTACGTATAAAATAATGGTTCTGTATGATACCTACTAGCATATTTTGAATAATAGCTGTGGAGGAATTGTAGCAGATTGTACCACCAGAAAGACTGGTTGTGAACTCTCAAGATTTAAGAAGGAGAGAGAACATGTGGGTTTTGAAGCTCCAGATGCATTTGCTGTCCTGACAAGGAGCATACATTTCTTCTCTTGTAAATACAACAAACATAAATAACAGAGTAAGAATAAATACAGAGAATGCAATGTGACTTTATATAGCCAGTTTCTACTTGTGACATTTTAAAATGGAAGAACATGTCCCTAGTGTGCTCTGAAATGTCATGAAATGTCATGTAAATTGACAAAGATATTCCCATGAAAGCTGTCCAGAAAATAGCTGGGATCAACACTCTTACCTGCTGCCTTTTGTTCTTTTACTCTTATTTTGGCAAGATGACAGCTAACACCAGCTTACACATGTGTACGTCTGGCATGGAAAGTAGCAATAAAAAATGTAGCAATGGGGCTTGATTCAAGTCAAAATGAAAAAAAATAGACCTATGAGTGTATAGACTGTTGGTGAGAAGGACGAAAGGTGCGAAGAGAGTTGGTGCATATTATAAGAAGATAGGATGCCCTTGTTTATAGGGTCAGAATCACAGACTGGTTTGTATTGGAGGGGACCCTAAGGCTCATCCAGATCCAAACCCTGTCAATGACAGGGACACCTTCCACTAGAGCAGGTTGCTCCAAGCCCTGTCCAAGCTGGCCTTGAACACTGCCAGGGATGGGGAAGCCACAGTTTCTCTGGGCAACCTGTGCCAGTGCCTCAGCACCCTAATTTTTTCCCAATGTCTAATATATATCTCTAATGTAAAATTTATGTTATATATATGTTAAGATAACATTCCTTGCAGTGACAATTATAGCAGAATCTCCAGAGTTGTTGCTTGCTCACTCTTCTTGTGTACCCACCAGAGAATTAAGCACATGGACTACAATACAGTTGTTGCCCACAGGACGTTGGGGAAACTTGAAATTGTGGAGTTAGTGTGTGTCGTGGTTGAAGCCCAGTCGGCAACCCAGAAAAACCACGTAGTTGTTCTCTCACTTCCCCTCCTTACTCCCCCTGCTCCCAGAGAGATGGGGAGAAGAATGGAGAGAATGTAACTCCTACATTTTGAGATAAGAACAGTCCAGTAACTAAGATGTAACACAAACCACTGCTGCTGCCACCAATAATAATAATGGTAAGGGAAATAACAAGGGAAGAGAATACAACTGCTCACCACCCACTGACCGATACCCAGCCTGACCCAAGCAGTGATCTAGCCCTTCTGGGTAACTGCCCTAGTTTATGTAGTGGGCAAGAAGTGCTGTGGTATGGAATACCTCTCTGGTCAGGTTGGGTCAGGTGTCCTGTCTCTGCTTCCTCCCAGCTTCCCCTTCTCTCTAGCAGAGCATGAGACTCAGAAAGTCCCTGGTCAGAGTAAACTTTACTGAGCAGCAACTAAAAACATTGGTGTTATCAGTGCTGTTCCCAGGCCGAAAGTCAAATCCACAGTCCTGCACCAACTACTAAGAAGGAGAAAAAAATGACTGCTACTGCTGAACCCAAGACAGCGAGACTGTGCTGGAGCATTAAGGCCCATGTTTCCCTGAATACTGCTGGTTCTTTGGGTTTTAGTTTGTTCCAGGTGAAGCAGGAGAGTGCCTCTGACACACAGTGAAATTTGTGTCTATCAGTGATCACTTCTCAGAGTGCAGATACTTCCTGTGTCACTGAAATCTTCAAAAAGTGTTTGCACATCAGTGTGAAGCTACTAGACTGTATTATCAAAACAATAAATTTAATGTATGAAATGATAACAGCACCAGGGAAATGCATTATTTAACATGCTGCCTCATGATGGCGTTTAGTCTGGAGCTAAATACAGCTTCAGTTGTAATTATATATGTGTTTTACCAGTGGGACTCCCATGAAAGCCGTGCTGAGGACAGTGTTATTACACAGATTTTCTATTACTTTCAAAATCATTATGATTCTGACAATGTGAACCAACAACAAAATGAAAATATGTCCCACCTACTTAGGGTTTTTGGTACCTGCTCTTTCTTTTTTTTTTTACCTTTAGTTACCCCATGTGAGGGATTTGATGTAGATCTTATGCTTAATAGAAACCAATATCCAGCTGCATTTAGATTACTGCAGATGTAAGCGTTTGGGGCAGGAGCTCCAAGGTAAAGGAGAGTAAAGAAGAGCACACCTTTTATTGCTGGAAAAGGATCCTCCCATATGAAGATCGGCTGAGAAAGTTGGGGCTGTTCAGCCTGGAGAAGAGAAGGCTGCGTGGAGACCTCATAGCAGCCTTCCAGTGTCTGAAGGGGCTTACAAGGATGCGGGGGAGGGACCCTTCGTTAGGGACTGTAGTGATAGGACAAGGGGTAATGGGTTAAAACTTAAACAGGGGAAGTTTAGATTGGATATAAGGAGGAAATTCTTACCTGTTAGGATGGTGAGGCACTGGAATGGGTTGCCCAAGGAGGTTGTGAATGCTCCATCCCTGGCAGTGTTCAAGTCCAGGTTGGATGAGGCCTGGGGTGATATGGTTTAGCGCGAGGTGTCCCTGCCCATGGCAGGGGGGTTGGAACTTGTTGATCTTAAGGTCCTTTCCAACCCTAACCATACTATGATTCTATGATTCTATGATTAGTATTGCTGTGAAGTGATTTATTTACAGAGTCCATCTACCCTGACGTAGCTCTTTAGGCAGGCTGTGCATGAACTTGGATTTGGGAACTGCATAGTGCTTTCCTAGAAGGTTTTGTAATCTGCATGGATGAAATGGTCATGAAAGATCGGGAAACCCAGGGAAACTGGGGACATCACTGCCATTAGTTTGTTGGCTTGCGTGTGACTTTAAAAGCTTACAAAAGTAGAAGTGTACCTTTATGTTGGCCATTTAGTGTTTCAAGTTTTATTATGGAAAACCAGTTAATTCACACACACACACACAAAGGATATAACAAGACCAGGTTGGATGGAGTCCTGGGTGACATGGTTTAGTGCAAGATGTCCCTGCCCATGGCAGGGGGGTTGGAACTGGATAATCTTAAGGTCCTTTCCAACCCTAACCATTCTATGATTCTATGATTCTAGGAACAAGACAAAAAAAATATAAAATTATCATATGAATAATGTATTTTTACTAAGTTAAGAAAAATTAAAGTGATCTGACCTTATCTATTCCTTAGAGAAATCTAAGCCTACAATCATTACGTATGTTTTAGAATGCTTTATTCAAAACCACACAATTATTTGAGCAAATAATCTACCACTTTTTGACGGATCATTAGGCTGTTACAGAAAAAACATGATGAGTCATAATAAAAATCAGAATCCTCGGAAAGCTAGAGATGGGATTAAACAAAATGTCTTAATATTTAAACGTGGTTTTAGAGGCTGAGAATAAATGGCAGACAATTGTTAATAACTTTTGTACAGCAACTGGCTTAGATCATGTCTTGCCACTGAAGATGAGTCAATCTGAAACTCAAAGCTGATCAACACTGAGTAGATCTGCTCTTTTCAGATCCAATATGTGCTATGATGTTCTTGTCTTTTACAGCAGGTAAGTAGAAGTAGATTCAAGTTAGTCACTGGCATTTATGAATTCAATGTAGACAAAGTGGGCTTAGGCTGCATTGAAAGGACCATGACCAGCAGGTCAAAGGAGGTGATCCTGCCCCTCCACTCTGCTCCTGTGAGACCTCACCTGAAGCGTTGTGTGCAATTCTGGTGTCCTCAGCATAAAAAGGACAAGGAACTGTCGGAACAAGTCCAGAGGAGGCCACGAGGATGATCAGGGGACTGGAGCACCTCCTGTATGAAGACAGGCTGAGAAAGTTGGGGCTGTTCAGCCTGGGGAAGAGAAGGCTGCGTGGAGACGCATAGCAGCCTTCCAGTATCTGAAGGGGGCCTACAAGGACGCCAGAAAGGAGCTCTTCATCAGGGACTGTAACGACAGGAGAAGGGGTGATGGTTTTAAACTTAAACAGGGGAAGTTCAGGTTAGATAAAAGGAATAAGTTCTTTGCTGTGGGACTGGTGAGGCACTGGAATGGGTTGCCCAAAGAAGTGGTAAATGCTTCATCTCTGGCAGTGTTAAAGGCCAGGTTGGACAGAGCCTTGGGTGACATGGTCTTAGTGTGAGATGTCCCTGCACATGGCAGGAGGGTTGGAACTTGATGATCTTAAGGTCCTTTCCAACACAAAACTGTTCCATGATTCTATGATCTTCAGCTGCAAGGCAGATAGGAGTTTATGAATTTAGATAGGGACCTCATGGTGTTATTTTTAAAGATGTGGAGAGGTGTGAGTGAGAAAATAGTTTGGGTGGGTAAAGGTGTGACAAGAAGGTGGATTTGGGATCCTTTTTGGAAAATGTGGGGTTGTAAGGGAGAAGAGATATGTGTGGGAGCATGGATGAAGGGAACAGTTCCGAGTCTGGGAAAGTAGGATGAAGGGAAAACAAACTTGAAGCTGAAGAAATCCAAAGTGTGTTCTAAGAGGAGCTACCTCTTGTTCTTTTTTTCGGCATCCCACCATCTGATGTCAGGGCTTGGAAAACTGCTTCTCTACATGACCCCCATTCTTAGTGTCTTATTCCATTGTCTGGCTATTTTTGTAGAACTATCTAGTGGGCATTGAATTTCTCAGGCTTCCCAGGTGGGTAAGTGCTGCAGCGCTTCATTACCTAGCAGTGAGAAGTTAGTTGGGTGCAGTGGAATCACATGCTCAGCATGCAAATACTCAAAACTTTGGTATCCTCAAATGAATAAGATATATGAAAAAGATGTGCATATTTTAGGTTGAGTGAAGGTCCTCTAAGCTGAATCTGAAAACCATAACTAATTGGAAATGGCAGAAAAAAGGCAATTGTGGTCTCTAGAGATAAGGGCAACTGATAGGTGGAGCAGTAGAAAAAATGCTATTAAAATGAGTACATTGGAAAGTATAAGATCAACTGCTATAATGTGTTCTGTGTTGCAGATCTGATATTGCAGCTTGAACCATTCCCATTACAGCAAAACATTATTGAATGGACCTAAATAGCTTGCCTAGCAGAGCGGCATATAGTAGTATCACTGTAATTAAACTTCCAACAGCATTTCCATGATAAATGTATCTTAAGGGTCCTATAATCCAGCTTTCAAATCTTTGTTTGGTGCTTGCAATATTCCATACTGTGATTTAACATTTGTCCAAAGATTATAATGCGAGATTGTGCTCTCATAGTGGTGGAACCTTGTTCAGATCAGAGGTGCTTAGAGAAATGCATATGTTCCAGGGTCCTATGGACAGTGTTGACTTTTTGCAGACTGTCCTGCCTACAGGGAAATGCATAGCTGAACATGTGAAATCATAGCTTTTGTGTTCAGCAAGAGCCTTATTCCTTTGTGCTTCAGTAGTTGTGCAGTGCTTAGAAGAGGACAGGAAAATCACAGCTAAAGTCACAGCTTGATTCCTGTTTCATCTCCTCTGCTTGGGGAGGAATGTAACCAGTGCCAGTCCCTTCCTCTCCTTGTGCAGTCTTGGAAAGTCTCTCAGGATTAAGAATCTCTAACAGCCACTGCACATGTGTTAGCACATGTGGCTGGGCAGACGTTTGGATCTGCATTGAAAACGCCTTATCTGATAACGGAGCTAGGGAAGATTGCTAGTTCACTGCAGAGAGGACAAGAAAGAGCCTCAGTAAACTTCAATTTCTGCACACTTTAGGTGCTTAACAATGACTCAGGCAGGCATCGTCTTTATGAATGTCCTCTTTTTTTTTTCTGAAAGTAAGGAAGCCTCAGGAAGAGTTCAGCTTCTAAAGGCAGCACTTAACAATACTTTTCTATCCAGTGTGTGAATGCAAGGATGTTTCCCTGGGCCATTGAAGGTTCTTAACATTTTGTGCTGTTTCTGAGAATCAGCAGATATGCACTTCAGTTTTCCTTTAGGAACTCGGTGCTAATATCTCAGTTACCCACTTCAGTCTCTCCCATCTCCTTTGGGATTAGTATAAGCATTTCAGAGTCCTAACAATAAACAAAAAAGTATAATGTTCATTCAGGGTTTTTGCTAGTCATAAATCCAGAGACTTTATTTGAAGTCTGTAGTGGTTCTGGACTAAAATTTACTCATCATTCAGCTTCATAAAAATGAAGTTCTCCCCTTTCCTAGCAGAAAGGAAAAGTTTTGAGACATCGAACTTTCAATACTGCCTGCTGTACGCCAGTCTCTGAGACAACTACCCTGGAACAGTGTTGTGTTACTGTGCATTAAGGGCATGTTGAAGTGATGCTGTGTTGTAGCTTATGCAGCCACAGCTCCTGCTGCTTTAGTGATGACTAGAAGGAAGTCCTGTTTGTAGTGATGCCATTCTAGGCACCTTTGACAAGCATCAAAATAAAATGCGCTGCATAAACTTATGCAGTGTAGCACTTTGATTGTGCATGTTACTCTTCGTTCCCTACTTAAGTTCAGTTTAATCCCATTTCACAGAATCATAAAGAACATGAGAATGTTTCCAAGACTGACCTCTTGAACATTAGCCCAAACAGCTGCTCTCAGGGAAAAGAAGGCTTGTCCAACTGTTCGGCTGCTCTTTGAGGTCTTCAGAACTGTCCTGGGGTAAGCTTTCCATGATCAAAGGAAATATTAACTGTTAACTAGAGGTGAGTGTATTTCATGAGTCTTTTCCTGTGCTGTAAAGGATTTGATCCAGATGGCTTCTGAACCCGATGACTAAAATTGCTACAGGTGGGTAGAAATTAAAAAAGTTAATTTTAGAGCTATGCCTGAGAAACAACTGAGTGTTGATTATTTCTGGTGGTCTAAACCAGGATAATTTGGGCAGCTGCAATAAAAGTCTGATGTAAGTAGTATAAATTGATAAAATAAACATGTTTTAGAGGCTGAACTGAAGTCATGAAAAGGTACTGAAACTTGAGTCCCTTGACTAACTGTGAGTCTTTTTCCATCCCGTGTGGAGCCACAGGAGGTATGTTGGTCATACATTTAGCATCTCTTAAAAATAAAATGTGTGCTTTATTTCTCACCAGTGTTTTCTGCATGCAGGAAATACTCTTTGTGGCTATGCTATGGAATTTAAATGCCTAGCACAAGTGATTTTAACTTGCAGATATGTACATGAGTACCTTGCTCTAACTCTCCCTGATTAACTGAGCTACCCATTGCTTTTGCTCACGGTGACTTATGAAATGCAGGTTCTGCTCTTGCAATGCTACAGGTTCTCTGTTAATAGCAGTGGTAATAATACTATGTACATCATGCAGAGCTGCAAATATATGCAGAGGAGTGTGTTTTAATTAGAAGTCTCTGTAGATTTTTTGCAAAAATCTCTTGTGCCATGAAGTGTGCGTAAAATAATGAAAAGTACTAAAGCTTTCATCCTTGAAATAAGTAAGCATTAGAGAATGTTACTTATTCAGATGCCTTTATGCATATTGACTAACCCTTGCAATGATGTGGGGAAGTGTGTGTATATGGTTGCTGTGGTGCATGAAGGGGGAGACAGTGGCCAGATAACCTTTCAGAAGGGAGTCCCATTTTGAACACAGTGTGTAAAAGCAAATATCTGGGTGTACATGGTGTACCTCAGATGAAAAGAGAGCTCTGTGTCACAGCTAGGATACAAGCCCAGAGTTCTGCTCTTGCAAACAGGCTTTTTTTAATGCATATTGTTTGTAAGTCTCAGATTCCCTCCTGAAATATGTCTCCATAGAACGCAGGCAACTTTGCATGGGTCTGGTGACCATTTGATGTTCTGCCAGCTAACCCTCTCTTGGAGGGCCGAATGGTGCTTCCTGTTCACTCAGAAGTGACGTATTTGACAACAGATTAATTATACACAGCTATGACCACAGAACGCCTCGTCTGCTTGCCGAGCACTTGGACCAACATCTAGAACAATCCAGATGTTGTGACAAAATCCAGGAAACCCAGTTCTGATTAGGGCTGATGCTTCAGCATCCCCTTATAGAAGGAATTAATTGCGGGGATTTTTTTCCTAGAACTGAAGAGAGTCACTTATTTTTTCTAGGTAAACCAGAGCTCTTTTGGTAAAGGAGGACAAGAAGGATGGTTGTATTCTAACAGTTTTAAATGGCTCTTCAGTAAGGGTATAATGCTTTTCACTTACTCAAAGCTATTAGCCTGCCTGGCTTGATGAGAAGTTTTGTCAGATCCATGCAGGTACTGAGAGGCAGATCTGAGTCTGTTCAAGATGTGATTGCTCAGTCAGGTGACAAGTGGTCACTGCCAAATAAACAGAATGAGATAATGATTTTTTTTGTCAGCATGAGACATAGCTCTGCTGCCTGGTACTTCTGACTGCCCTGTGTCTAGCCCTCTGCTAGCTTTCTAGGTGTATTCCTTGACGCCAGTTCTTTTGCGCAGTTGACTTCATTGGTGAATCCCTGCTAGTCTTACCTTCTGCTTCTGCTGTTGGTTGCTGCTGAGTACTAGAAGGAAGTATAACGGGGCATGGCCATCGTGTGTTTCTGACCCTTGTGCAGTCTACACGGGTCCCACAGTTGTAGTTTTGTCGCTCTGGATCCTTACCTGGCTGCAATTGCAGAGCTCACATCATTCTCAAACTGTTAGGAGGGCAGTGCACTGCTTGTGTCTGCTTGCCACCCATTTGTGCAATGGCAAAAATACCCCAGGTTTGGCAAATGGTCATATACCCAAAGACAGAGTAATTAGCAATGACATTTGCAAGTTTCAATATCCATGGCTCTTACCCAAGTGAGTGATACAGAGGAGAGCTTTGTACTCTCCCCAGCTATGCTGCATACTCATATAACCTCTATCCAAACTAATGTTGCAATACTGTTCAAACAGTAATTCCTCAAGCAGGAAGCCACCTACTCTACTGTACTCCCAGGCACTGTACAACTTCACAGCCATTCCTGCTGGTGGTCTGGGAAGGGCACAGAATTCCCCTTGCTGCCCTCTGTGGAGGCCGAGGGTGCCTGTGGATGCTGCAGGACCCTCTGACCTGGGCTGGGGCTCCTGGTTGCCACTTCCGCTTGCCCGTCTGCCAGGACTGCAGCTTCAGGAAGAAACCTTGGCTGTTGTCAGCTGCACATGTTGGTGAAATGGGCCTGGTTCTCTGAAGGAGCAGGCCTGTCAAGGGGGAACCTGTGGTCAGTGTGGGACTTGCTTGTAGTGCCCCAGTTGCTGGCTGTGTCATACTGTGTGTCTGTGGGAGTGAAGAGGAGTGGATGGCAGCAGGATGGGACCCACGTGTGTCAGGGCAGCAGATGTGGGAGCTGAGCAGGCCAAGGTGGCTCAGCTGCAAATCGGGAATGAGGAACCCAAGTCCCTCAGGCTAGTCTCAGCTTAGAGAGACTCTGCTGCAATCTGGCACTTGTGTATAATGTAACTTTGTGGATCAGAGGGAGAAATAACTTCTTTTTTTTTTTTTTTTTTTTTTTTCCCCTGAGAGAAAAAAGTCAGGGAGTTGGGGTTGTTCAGCCTGGAGAAAAGAAGGCTCTGAGAGACCTTACAGCAGCCTTTCAGTTCTTAAAATAAGCTTACAGGAAAGATAAGGAGAGATTCTTTAGCAGGGCCTGTAGCAATAGGACGAGGGGTGATGGTTTTAAGCTAAAAGAGGGGAGGCTCAGGCTGGACATGAGGAAAGAATTCTTTACAATGATCCTGGCACAGTTGCCCAGAGAGGTGGTGGATGAACCATCCCTGGCGACATTCAAGGCCAGGGTGGATGTGGTTCTGGACAACCTGAGCCAGTTGAAGAAGTCCCTGCTCATACAAGGGGGTTGGAACTGGATGAATTTTGAAGGTCCCTTCTGACCCAAACGATTCTGTGATTCTGTGATTAATCTGTAATTGTGTGACAGGTGATTTCTGTGAATATTCTCAACTTTGAGATGGTCACTGTGAAGTTCCTTGTACTCCTTTTTTCACTGGTTTGTTTGTGTGGCTACTTGGGAAAGTTTTGCTGCATGGTTATAACATGAAAATAACGATAATAATGAGTACTGTATAATGCATGCCTTCATACACACTCATTGAAGACAAACCCCAACAGTTTTACAAGAGTCACTAAAAATGAAAATTATTTGGTATTGCTTGGGAAAATCCTGATTTGTAGTTCAAAGTTTGTTTGGCAGGAAAAATATTCAAAAGAAGTAGGGTTGGACGACACCGTTTCCATAAAAAACAGATTTCGGTGTTGCCACCAAAAGTCAGGGTAATTAAATTCCTTAATTCCAATGTAGCATTAAGAAGCAGGCATTATTTATTATGGCACCAGGTGCACAGGGGATAGCTCTGCCTAACTTGCATGCTGATTCTTACAGGTTTCTTGCCTATAAGCATTTATCTCTTATGTGTACATTGCAATTCCCAGAAATCTTATAGATGTTGTAATTTCTTCCCACCACCCTCCAGAGTATGCATGGTGGCCGGGTACCTGGTGGTTGTATCTTTGTTGGCTTTCAGCTGAACTTCTGTTGTTGTCTTCCTTTTACGGTCTTAGGTTGGCTTTTCTTCTGCCTTTGTGAGAAATGGTTCCCAGTTCAGTGAGCTGGAGAGGCACCCTGTGAACAATGGTTCCTAGTTCAGTGGCCTGGGTAGGCAAAGAATGTTCTTTACCTTTTGTCTTGTTCCTTCTTGACATATGTATGGTTTTGTTTAGTTAAAGTTCAACTTGGTGGTTTGCTTTAGCTAACAATCAGTAAAATGAGCCCTCTCCTAAAAGTGTCTTCTGAGAAACTTAGCATTTGACTTCTAGCAAACAGAGAAACATGCCCCAGCTAGCACGATCTGGACTGACGTTTGAGCGAAGGAGACATGTGGAGCTTCCCCCACAGCAATTTCCATGCCCTTCACGCCCTTCAAAACTCCCGCCTGAACAGCATCATTACTTTTTCCTGTATAAATTGACGCTTTGTAGCCTTCCTGGCTTATGGAAATTTCGTGAAGTTGTCCCTAAAACACGCAACCGCTTGAGTTTGCTTTCTGGAGGTGCTGCTTTCACCGGACACGAATAACGTGCTCGTGGGAGCTGACACAACAGCCAGGGGAAGCGGGAGCGCTGGGCTCGGGTGCCCCCCGGCGGCCGCTACTACCGCAGCGCCTCTGCCTCAGCGGAGTGTATGAGATGACACCCTGCCGACAGCAGGAACCCACGATAAATTCACTTGTGATTCCCGCTGTTGTACTAGCGCGTGACATGCTATTGCATTGCAATAAAATCTGGAGCTTCAGCTTTTTGTCATTTTTTTAAGCTCTTCAGGTTTAATTTTCTAAATGGGGAGAGGGAAGCACAGACATTTGCTCAGAAAAGACATTTTAAAATGATGGAATTTGGACTTCATATTTTAGTATGTTTTCTCTGTACTGCCCCAGTTGTGTAAAAGTCGTTTATAGCAGCCAGACGTTTTCCCAAGAAATATCAGCGGTGTAGGAGGTTTTCTGCAGGTCAGAGCAACAGGCAGCTACAAAATGCCTCTTTCTGAACCTTTCCAGTTGAGAATGTGCTGGATTGTAAAGGGCACTGCAGGTCAGGCCTTGTGCTCCAGTGAGGCTGCCAGAAGAGCTCCTTGGACCATTTGCAGTCCAGCTATTATTTACCCTCTGAAAAACCTTATTTTGGCTTATTTTTGAGATGCGTTTGTCTGGTGAACTCCGTAGTGCTTTGTTCTGCTTGTTTTGGTTAACTTCATTCAGAGTACCGGTTTTCAACTACAGGTCCCTTTTTAATGAGGAATGAAAGAACTTCAGAGATTTATGGTTATTGTAGCACTGATGAAGGGGTTAACTAGAATGAATTTAAGAGAGTCTTGTGGGAAAGCAGGTGGGACAGCCCTGCACTGGGGGTAAGTGGAAGGAAATGCTGGTTTCCCCTTTGCTTTCAGGTCAGGCAGGAACAAAGTCAGGAAGCTGAGAGGTCAGCAAGATCTGTGGAGTTTTATTGCTCATAAAAGAGTTTTGCTGGTGTTGTTTTCCTTTTTCTGATGCAGACTAAAAGGGTATCTTTGCTGTTTTGTTTTCTGTCATGCTTTTCCTAGGCTAAATCATCCACTTTGATCTGATCAGTCCCTTACTCAGTTCCTTGGTGAGACTTGATGACTTGTGTTACAGTAAAAATGTGATAGCTTCTTAAATGAAGGAGATATAACCTTGGTGATTTCTTTCATTCCAGGAAGCATGTGAATGTAAAACCACAAGAGTTTTATTTCTTCTCCCTCAAACTTGAAACATTTATTAAAAAGATAGGAAAATAAGTCAGAAAAGATGGTGATTATTCTTTTTTTTCTGTCCTAGTTCCACCTGAAATATAATGGAAATAAGTATCACTATTATAGACAAATAGGATAGTGTATCTGCCAACTACTTTAAGCAATTTAAACTATTTTAAACTAATTTACTACCACCATGAGCATTTTCCCTGCTTGTGACATACACATGGGAGTGAAAACATGTAAAATAAATGTATAGGTAGATGCATATTCTGAACTACATGCTCTGAACTCTAAAAACCAGTGTGGCTTTACATTACGTGCTCCCTTCTGTTAACCCTGGCTGTGCTTGAGCAGGTCTAGTGGCTGGGCTGGCTGGTCCCTTCTGGTGCTATTCAAAGCCCTTGTAGCTGAAAGGAGAAAAGGGAAGGACCCAGTAACTGAAGAACAAGAACTCAGAACAGGTTATATTTTTTTCCTTTTGTATCTAGTCCTTCTGTTTTCACTGGATTTGCTGTTATGTTCTTCAGATAGTGTATCAGTACTACTGGACTGCAGTCAGATAATTCTTTCTTTCTCTGAACAGTGGAAACTGGTTCTGATGATGGGACCTTTGCTCACCTGACCTGTCTGGGGCATACAGCAGTGGGCCTGGCAGTAATATTCAAACAGCTTTTCATTGCTGCTTTCATACGTATAAAGCATTCTGCTCACAGTCATTATTTCATAAACATTTCTAACAGGGTGGGAGGAAAAAACCTTTATTAAATGATGTGAACTTCTGCCTCTGAATGTAATAAAATAATAATTTATATGTTTTTAGGGATAAGAGATTAAAATGCGTATTAATTAAATGAATAATGAAAACCTTTATGAGACTCTCTGCTACAAGTTTTGAGGAGCTGTTTAATCAAATTCTTTCTATGGAAAAATGCATTTCATTATAGCATAATTAGCACATCTATTGTGTTTTTAATACAACTTGTGCCAAAGTGTGTTTGATCTGGAGTTTGCTTATGGCAATTAGCAGTGAAGGTATTGAACTTTTTTCTTTATTCCAGGCTTTGTAAATTATACAGGCCATATCTGGGGCAAATGGATGTGATTTTTTCAAAGTGCTAGAGTAGTCTTGGGAATATACTGGCATAATGATTATTGGCGGCAGAAAGAAATAGTAAGAAACTGTGCTAGCTAAAGCTGCAAATTTAAGGGTCATTTTTTCCTGCCACAGGTATGTACTGTTGTTTCATGTCCTGTGTAAATCCTGGACTGTGAGAAAGCTGGAGCTTTTTGTGTACTACAGAGTAATCCTGCTTGTGTATGTCTGTAGGAGCAGAAGAGAGAAGATTATAGCAGGCCAGGGGCTGCAGTGCCCTTTTTTCCCCATTGAAGTAGATGCACCACTCAGGCGGTGGGCATAAGTGTAGTTTCCCTGCAGGTGAGTGCATGTACTGACCCAAGGTGTTAGTACATCTGTTCTGCAGCATGTTCTTTACCATTTGAGGAGTACTTTTCCAGTCAGAAAAAAGGATGGGATCTCACTAAACACGGTGGTTCTAAATCAGCCTGATGCCTGGCATGCCAAACATCTGCTTAGAAACTGAATGCATTGTTCAGCAGTGGCAGATACAAGTCCTCCAAAGTCAGAGGGTTGAACCTCACCAGCTGCACTGTTGAGCTGTTCTCTTCCTCACCTTGGGAGCTTTATTGACAGCTTTCCAAAGAGTGGAGAAAACTACTTCTACAACAAGTCCTTTGCCGACTCTGTGTCTAGTCTGAATTCACTTAGAGTGTAGATACCAGTGAGTTCACTGTAGTACAAAGCCTGGTATAATATTTGGTTTGAAACTCATTAATGGAGACAAAATTCAAACTTGAGACTGACTTTATATAGTAAAAAAAAAATAAAAAAAATACAGTACAGGCGTATAAAAAGAAACTATCCAGTGCAAACATCTTTATACAAAGGAAATCGGTACGTTGTTTTAAAATAAGCTTTATAAAACAGGCTTAAAAATAGCAATTACAGGTAATACTATCTGGATGATGCATGCGAAAGTACTTAATGCAGTAAATAATTTCATAACTAACTTTATCTGTTGATAGCCAATACCTTAGTTACTGATGAAAACCTTAATCTGTGTAAGTATTATTAGTTAGCATTCTTTATAATAAACTACCATGTGGAACCTCAGTAGCATACACTATTGGCTGAATTAAGCAAAACAGAAGAGAATGAGCACATTAAAAATAAAACCAAGGCTGCAACCCCCAAATATACTTATTTTATAAAGGATGTGATCCGAAGCTGATACGACTGATGGACAGAATTTTAGTTAGTTTTCCTTTAATTCATATTTGGAAATATGAGTAATTGCATTATTGATGATAGTAGGCATTAGTGTCCAGTTGAGTACTGTATTGGACAGCTTTTTAGAGTAGTGAGGACTGATGTGGAGCCATATTATCATGCTCTGTGATTTCCTGCCAAAAAAGCATCTTGGGGAAAGGGAGTGGAAATTAAAGATGACAAATATAAGTGAAAAGCAAAATCATGAGGTTCCACTATACTGGTTTAGGGAAAAAAAAATAATAAAATATTAGTGTTATTTGGTTAGCTACCAAATTTAAATAATCAAACCAACTAAACTAATACATGTAGCTCCAGCACACATTCTTCAAAATTGAGAGTCTGTGTGGTAGGGCTCTGCTGTTGTTGAAGGCAACAGGAATCTGCATTGCTGGAAGCCCTAGATGCAGGCCATTGTCCTAAGAGACCCGCTTTGTACAAACTGTGTTTGGCTGGGTAACTTCCTGCATGGGAAGTTTCACTCTGTTCGTTTGTGGCTCTTCATCAGGCGAGAAGCTAAACACACACTTACCAGGGACATAGTAGCTGCACCTCCAAAACCTTACATGTGGTTGCGGTTCTTTCATGCAGACAAATGTGTGTGTGTGTTTAGCATTCTGATTTGGAAGTCTACAATATATTCCTAGGTGGAAAATCCCCATTTTACAGTACCTGCTTAGAAAAAACCCCAAACAGTTTCACAGTAATGAGGCCCTTCATTTGTTTGTCCCTGAAAAAATACAATTGCTTTAATAATGTTGAATAAAGGCCTATTCAACCTGTTCAGAGATCTAGAGAGACCTATGTTTTCATCTAGAGAGATTTACAGTATTGGATTCTGAACATTCCCCTGATCTCCACATTTCCTGCCCTGCAGGATATGTTTCATTGAGTAACACTGAGATCCTATTTACAGAAAGAAAAAAACAATTTTGCTGCTAGCTAAAGCAAATTGTAGCATGCCAGAAAGGTTCCTGAAATCATCATCAGGCTGTTTAAAAATGAAACCAGATGAAACCAGATTGTGCATCTAAAAACCCTGTCTAATTTAGTAACTCGTATATAGTAGAAGACTGTAAAAACAAGAATAATTAAAATATTGAAAAGAAGGAAAATCATGCCTCTTTTTGAAAGTGATGGAATAATTTCTAATATTAAGTGATGGGTCATATGTTCCTCCTCTCCTCTGCTGGGTAAGCATAAGCATGGAACATCAAGAAAGATGTTACATGAGGGCCAGGCAAACCAGCTGACTGGAGGTGTAGGAGGGTATTCAAAACATTCCTTCCCAATGCAAATGGACCTCTCTGTCACAATGCATGGTAACCTTGAATGCTTGTTGATGAAAACAGTACAGGAGGAGAGGAATGAAGGAGAAACTGGGGATAAAACCACTTTTTAAGGGGTGGTCTATCTGGATAAGGAGAGAAGCTGTTTCCTAGAAGACTCGAGCAGATCCTCAAGCAGCAATTTTTTGGGAAAGAACTACATGTTAGCAAGGATGGCAGTGCTGGGGGAAGTTAATATACATGATCTGCATGTTTCTTTTTAACCCTACAGCTGTCAGTTTTCATTTTTTCATGTCTTTTGAAATTCTAGTACAGCTTGGATGAACAGCTGTGAGTTCTTTGGCCATTGGCAGTCTCTTGATATCTGTGTGTAGTGGGAGGGAGAAAATTCATGGCTAATTTGAGCTTAATACACAAAATCTTCATTTGGTTCTGATCCATAGAGCTCAGCTAACATTTTAAACCTGGGTCCCCAGTCATTTAGAAAGTCGTAATCAATATCTGAGTCTGAGGAGCTGGATTGCAAAGAACTGAGAGATTCTGCAATGGACTCAGCACCTTCGTAGCCATAAATGTGGAGTGTGTCGTATGGCAGCAAATCCCTGTCATTGTCGGCTTCATCCTTCTTAACCTCAATCATCATTTCCATTTCTCCAGCACCAGAAGTTACATTTCCAGGAGGCTTTTGGACTTGTGCGTATGGAGAGGGAACTGCTTCTGGCTTTACACCATTCTTACGGACAGAGTTAAGTACAGACACATCATAGCTGGTGGTATCCATTTCACCACCGCCTTCTTCATCATAAGTGACGAGCTGCTCATGAATCTCTGCCACATTCCTCCCAAGACCACTCAAATCCTTCTTGTGTCTCTTTCTCAGAAGAATTAGCAATGTGATTACTGCAAAGAAAACTTAGATGAGCACGTGTAAATAGAGAAGTAAGGAAGTAAACCAAATTGCATTTAAGATATGTAATAAAGTCTGAAGTGTTGTTTTTTTTTTCCAGTGTGATATTTTTTAACATATAATTATTAAAAAAAATAGCTTAAAATACTATTTATTTGTAGGCCTTCTATCATGTCAAAGCAATTCAGTCTGTACAGGAATTGTACAAGTGACACTTGAGCTGCAATCACAAGTACAGTTGCATAGCGTCACGAGTTCATTCAATCTGCTACTGCCTCGAACTGGTAATCTTTCAGTGCCAGGTGTCAAATGCTACTTATGTGGTAATTGCAGAGGAGGCCTCTTCTCAGGTAAGAATGTTGCTCCTTCTCTGACAGGTTCCAAATAGGTACTGGTCAGCTGTTTTATTACAGATTAATGTATGTATATATATATCTGTGCTCACTGTACTGTTTAAAGGGTTTCCACACTAGCTTAGCCTTTGGAAACAGGAATTCTGTTATTGCCCCAGCACAAATTTCCTGTTTTATAGCTGCATTTGAGCCTGGTGACAGTAAGCCAAGCATACTATGCATATGTGCAATAACCTTTACAGTGACTCAGCCTTTCCAATAGAATGAGCAGCTTTGAAACTGAAACTATGCTAACAGTCCAAATAGCAAAAGCAAGTGGGATGAATCAAATAATTACAGTATTTCCACCTTCATGACCATTTTATAGCCAGGAAGGTTTTGTAGGTCTCAGTTAAGAAAGAACAAAACAATCCCCACTTAGAGTCAGAGAAAACTACAAAAGCCAGATACTTACCAATGATTGTGAAGATACAGATAAAAATTGCCACCAGTGCTTGTATACTAACTCCAACTTGTTTAGCTCTTTCCTCACAAAACGTGAAGTTCCCTTTTTCATTACACTTGCAGACACTGATGATGAGTGTATTTGTGCTGCTCATCTCAGGATCACCGTTGTCTGAGATGATGATAGGCAGGTAGTGGATTTTGGCAAGCTCACGATTGAACTGTCCGTATTTGACAGTGATATTAGCTGTGTTATCTGGAAGAAGTAAGGACATTTAATTAAGTGATAAACTCCACCAGATTTTCCTTATAGATTATAAGTCAGTTGGTATATCTTCCCCTTAGACAGAGACAGCCTTTAGGGAACCCATTAAAACCTGGGTGACAACAAGCAACAGGATTTTTTTTCCAGTAAATAGTCTTTAAATTTAGCTCAGCTAGACCAGTCATAGGTCATTGCTAGAGCTTTTCTGCCTGTGTCCTAGTGTCTCACTTTGACTAGCTGAGAAAAAACTTTGCAGGGATACACTACCGTAGTTCTCAACCAAGGAGAAGTTGCTATCTTCTGTGGCCAGGGAGTATTTGAAGAACCCTCTAGGTGGTATTTCATCCTTGTCAGTAGCTGAAATCCTGATGACTACCTACGAAGATGGAAGAGGTAATAATTTTCAGTATACATTGCCTCCAGTGATTTAAGTTAGGGCTGGGCTGTGTATCCTGTATAACCTTTAGTAAAAGGTGGGACAAAGGTATCTTGTGATGCTTCCCTTCAGATCTTTTCAAAGCAAGTAATTTCCTTGTAGGTCTTCAAAAAGAGCAGTCTCACCCCTTCTTTCACAGGTGGGAAACAAAGCGTAAAAAAGTCTTATGCTCTAAGACATACGGTGTGTTGGAGGAACCCAACATGGCTGTCTTCTAGTGTTAAGGTATGACTCCTTCACAGAATGTCACTCCTCAGTGTCATTTGTTTTTTAAAAACTCTGGGGTAGATTAGTTGTATAAAATATAAAGCGTATGATTATGTTCCAAAGTGATTTTAAAAAAGAGAAATTAAAGGCGAAATAATACCTCATGTGTTCTAACAGACTCCATCAGAAAGTCCAGCCTGTGACAGAGTCTGTTAATTAAACAAACCTCACATAGAATAGAATTGTAGTTAGGATTGGAAAGGACCCTAAGATCATCCAGTTCTAAACCCCCACCATGGGCAGGGACACCTCACACTAAACCATGTCACCCAAGGCTCTGTCCAGCCTGGCCTTGAACGCTGCCAGGGATGGAGCATTCACAACTTCTTTGGGCAACCCATTCCAGTGCCTCACCACCCTTACAGTAAAGAACTTCCTCCTTATATCTATCCTAAACTTCCCCTGTGTAAGTTTGAACACAAAATGTATGAGCTAAATATTTGTGTCTGAGGCCAAACATCTGAACCCACAAATACTAATGTTTGTTCCTGCATGTACTAGCACTTTGATGAATACTACAAATACAATCTATTCAGCTATATTCCTTTTTGTATTTTGAAATGGTTTCATTCTCTGACTCATGTATGAGCGTTTGTATGATAAAACCGAATTGCTAATTTTTGCTTTGCAAGGCTTGCCTGTGCTTCATGGTTCAGTTGCTGATGCACATACATACTTAAGTGCCTGGATGGAGTGGAATTGTGCAGCCCGTGTGTATAAGCAGATAAAAGTCAATATTCCAACAGTGTAAAACCCTGAAGAGAGATTTCTGACCACTGATTTTGGAAATCAGTGAAATGATCAACTGCTTGGGTATGAAAACTGAGACTTTTATTCATAAAAGACATATTTTACTTGAGCTTGCAAATAGCTAATTGAGGTTTAAGGGAAAAACTCTCTGTCCTCTCTCACCTTTCCTGGTGCAGCATTTTCACACACTCTGGGTTCCTCAGGAGAAACAAGTTCTGGAGCATTATCATTTTCATCAGTAACTATCACATGAACTTGGGCATGTGACTCTCTGTCAGAAAGACGGCCTGAAATGACAACAACAGTAGTACAGGTCTCTGAGATGTCTGGAATCTCAGTGCTGTCTAGGTCTCCCTCCTCCTTTCCACTGTGTCCACCTCTATGCCTCATGCATGACAAATACGGATTGTTTCTAGCTCCGTCATTCACTTACACTTTTTGTTTGACAGTTTAAGATGTTTTCCTAAAAAATCTCCTGTTAGACTAAGTCATCAAACATGTGTGAGGAAGAAAATGACAATTTCTTATGACTTCCTGTTTCTTCACACTGTGTGGCTATGAGATCTAGCATTGTTCTCTGACACTAAGGCAACAGGCACAGAGCAGGCTGTGTCTACATTATTAAATACCTTTCACCCTACAGGAAAGGCTGGCCTTCCCTAAATGCAATGCAATCCTGGCCCAGGCCTGCCCTTCTTCCTGAACCTGAGGAATACAGGGATGCCTGTGCAGAGATGCTGCTGGGCATTTGTAGGTACTCATCTGATTTGGCAGATTATTTTACGAACCCTGAAAGTATCCCTTTCGTTTGTATGTTAGTGGAAACAGGCTGTCAGGTTGTAGCTATACTTTTTTGATAAGACGCAGTCCTGCGGTAAAGCTGTACACTGATTTCTGTCCAACAGGGAAGCGAATACCACCTACCATCTTCAAGGATTTCTTGAGCTGCAACAGTGATGTTGTATGAGGAACTGAATTCTCTGTCCAGGGGCTTGGGAAGTTGAATAATTCCAGTATCAGATACCCTAATATAGTCTCCATTAGGACTAGCTCTTCGTCGGATAAATCTGGTTTTTGTGTAAAAAGAGATAATGTGATAGAGATAAAGAGATAATGAGATAGTGTGATAATACTGTGTTTCTCCCAAGTTCTTCATCATGAAAGGTCAGAGAGTTCATGTGTGACAAATTATGTTAATATTTTGACCAGGTGGTCTGAGAATACTTCCCTAGAATTACACAAGCTGTGAGAGTGAAACATCTGTTGAAAAGTTTCCTGATTATTGTCTTTTGCTGTTTCAGAAGTCTATTTTCTTTTCGAAGCACGTGCTTGGGAGAGTTACAAGACAAAATGCAACAATAAACTATAACCATGTAAAGATATCCATGACTATGCATTTTACCTTTTTTTTTTTTTTTTTTTTTTTTTTTGGTGTAGATGTTTTGTCAGTAGGCTTGTGTGGTAATTACATAGGCGAATATAGTTTATGTTTGTATTTATTGGTTACCATGTATATCCATGGGTGCAGTGCTGGAAAAATCAAATTGGCACGCAGGTTATGAAAAATACGGCCAAAATCTCAGTCCTGTGTCAAATTCTTAGAATCATTAATTAATCATGAATTAATTCTCCACTTTAAAATAGAATTGGTAAAGCCATGTTACCTGATTTTCCGTTTAGCTGCGTCAGGGTCGTGTGCCCACACTGAACCAAGTGTTCTTACTTCTGCATCGTTTTCCCTCACTTTAAATTCATATGGTAGTTTAGTGAAGACAGGAGGTTCATCAACGTCAGTGACTTCAATAGTGACTGTTGAAATGCTCCTAGAGCCACCAGCTTTAAAATAGCGAAGATCAACTGTGGGATCAGTTGCTTCAATGTCAAACCTGTATTCTGCTACTTTTTCAAAGTCCAGGGGCTAGAAAAAAGACCAACACAGATATTTTGCCTTTGGAAATGTCAAAATAAACTTTGCATTAGCAAGTTCAAGCTGTGTGTCCTGATTCATGTTTAGAAATATTACCAAGTTGCATCTTAGCTAGTCTCTTGGGAATGCTGAAGCGTTCCCAGATTGAACTTCTTTTTTTTAGAGCAGTTTGAGCAGCTTCTCATTTTGAAGAGATTCATCCAGTATTCTAAGTTCAACAAGGATTTAATGGTTTAAATAATTTTCTTTTTATAATTCTATAGCTAACAAAACTTTAGCTTTTTCTTCTCAAAGACTGGGGACCACACTTCTCTTCTTGGCTGCCATTCAATGCAGACTTCATAGTTGCTGTGACTGATAGCTGGGACATTTAAAGATAAATGACATCCGCTTCCCTGGTTTTCCCGTTGACTGAGATTAGGAAGGGGATCGCACAATGGAAGGAAGGCCAGGAGCTAGGGCAGTGAGAAATGCCCAAGCCATCACTGATTTCGAAGTTTGGGTCCCTTGCACTATTGCCTGAGATTACAAAAGCATAATGAAATGCACAGGAATTAATTGTGGTGACTTGTTTTTCTGTTCAAGTAGACACTGCCAATGGAAGTCTGCTCCAACTATTTAAACAGTTGAAATCTTATCTCACATGGCTGTATATTTAAAATGTGCATGTTACAAAACAGTGGGGTCAACTTTGCCCACTGCATGTTGAAAGGTGAGCCAATTCCAACCAACCCAGTGTGTCTATGTGTGGGGTCTCCTATCCCTCCTTTTTTGGGCAGATGTTCCCAGCAATGCATTCCTCAGGCCTTGAGCAGACCAGGAAAAGGGCTGCATCTGGGGAAGGAGAGCTGTTTACAGCCAGTGTGACCATAGCTGAAGAAATTTCACTGCTAGTCTTGGAATACTTGGTACTTTTCTGCTTAAAGTTATCTCCTCTTAATGACATTTCTACATTTCTAGTCTTAACAGTCAGGGACATTTGGAAGTGAAAACCACATCTGAGGATTACACCCTCCTCTCCCTTTTTTTCCGTTTTTTTTTTTTTTTTTTTTTTTTTACTCTAAGTCACTGAAATCAATGAACTGTTGCTTGGCAATGCTCTGCATAATGCAGGAATGTCCATCCCTTGGTACAAATCAAGCAGGTCTGAGAACTACAAAACAAGGAAAAAACCATAGTAAAGGCTGGGCCCTCTTAAAAAGTTATAAGGAATTAGTGGGGAATCTCTGAAAACACCATGAGGAAAGTAAGGGACCTGTGGCTTAGGCTGGAGCAAGTGCCAAACTTGCGCATTTAGCAAGTGCTAAATGCATTTAGAAGTGGTCAGGTTGACTTGTTCACATTTTCTACTTTGGCTTCACTTGGGCTGCAGAAGTGAAAGATTCTTTGACTTGGTCAGTTGGTTCAACTCTTAAAGTCACTGACTTGGACATGAAGAGTCAGTTAGATAGATCAGAATATCTGAAGTCTGGGAGGAGCCCGAAGTGCATAAGCTGATTTTCTGACATAGTCCCCATTGCACTCTGCAGTAAATCTAGTTTTACCAGTGACTGGCAGAGGAAACCACCACCAGGTCTCCTTCTCCACAGAATAAATAAATTTCATGCTGACTTCCACACATTTCCATTTTTTCCTCCTAATAGTCCCAAACCGAATCAAATTCTTGTTACATGGAAAACCAAAATAATAATCCTTGTTATAGGAGAAGTACCTTCTTTGGCCTAATGATTCCTTCGTTTGTGAATGGATTTGCTACAATTTCAAAGGTGTCCCTGTAGTCTCCTCTGACAAAACTGTATTTTGTATTTCTGTGTTGCGGTTCATCGATATCTTCTACTTTGACTCTGCCAACTTCTCCTCCTATTGAAATGTTCTCAGGAGCTTTGAAGTGAAATGATGCTGTTAAAAGAGCACAACAAAAAAGACATAAAGTGTGTACATAGAAGTTAGAACTTAGTTAAAAATAGTTCTTAGTTTATAAATGTACATAGAAATGTTTCCTTGGGGAATCAGCTTTGTGCATCTCTGGAGACAGCACTGATATATTTTTTTTAAGAAAGTATAATTAATTCTCAAAGTTGTCAAAACTGTCACCTTGTGCATGGTGATAAAGTTAATACTAATTTTTATTTCCCCCTCTAGGTGTGCGTCACCCAGGAAATGTATAGGTAGGGCTGAAATACAGACCTTCTGAACATGTAAGATTCTTTTGTCCACTCTTAAGAAAAGTGGAATTTTGATGAATTAAACATAAATTTATTATAGTTGTGTCAACCCTTAGTTTCCAGATGATGCTGCACTTGGGTTATACTTACGGTGTTTGAATACGGGGAAGTTGTCATTAATGTCAGTTAAAGTGATAATGACTGTGGCTGTGCTGGAATCCCCAGAAGATCCTGGACCATCTTTTGCTTTAACAATAATTTCGTATGTTGATTGATTCTCTCTGTCTAAGTCAGCCCTTGTTGTAGAAATAACACCTTTGAAAAAATAACATTGAATATGGTTAGATTTTGCAGCATGTCCAACGTCTTAATACTGACAGCAAATTTTTGCCTTACGCCACGTGTTCAGCTCTAAGTAGCATTTTTACAGTAGCAATTTTCCAAGGCTAGAAATGTTAAAAGTCTTCCCACACGATGGAATATTTGGGGAATTTTGTACAATACCTTCCTTTAAACTGATCTTTGCTGCTTAGAAACAGCCTAACGATGTCTAAACTTGGTCACTACAGCATTTAGAGAGATCATCTGAGAAGCACTTTGTCCAAGTTACTTGCTTCACAGGACTAGTATGGTTACAAGTGATAATAGCAACTTTTAAAAACTGGATGAAATTCACAAGAAAGTTGAAGAAGGCAAAGGATTGAGTCACTGATCACTGAATTCTGCCTCAGAATTTGTGCATACTTTTTTACTGTTTGGTCAAAAAAATGGTATCTATGCTAAACTGTGAAAACAGGAACTTCAATTAGCTCCTAGTCAGTCTCTTCATCAGTTAGAAAAACACGACATTTTATCTTCTCCTTTAGGCTGAAATGAGCACCTGAAATCCTGACTTTATTAGTTCATTTCCAGAGGCAGGCAGTGGTATTGCAGGAGTGTGAATGAAAATTTTTTCTAAATTATGGTTAAAATTATATTTTTGAGTTATTATCCCTGTTGTCCAGAATGAAAAAGGCTTAAAGCTACATTTTATTCTAAGTGTAAGGTAAAGAAAATGTGAGGACATTTTCATATCTGACCTACCAGAGTCATCAACTGTGAAGTACTCGTCTCCTTTAATGACTTGGTAGGTAACTGTGGCATGACCTGTAACTGTTGGGTCATCAGCATCTACAGCTGTCACTTTAGTGACCGAGGTTCCTAGAAAAGGGTTTTCAAAGAACATATTTAGTATAAATTCTGCTTTTTAACCAGCAACATGAATGGAAATGAGTGATGGGAGAACATACCTACTGGTGACATTTCTGGGACGGATCCATTGAATACTTTTTGTACAAACACAGGGACATTGTCATTAATGTCATAAACCTTGATGATGAATTTGGATGGAGTTTCCAGCGATTGGTTGGTTCTTCTGTCAATAATGAGAGCTGTCAGCTCATACTCTGCTTTCTTTTCTCTGTCTAGCCTCTCAAATGCATACACATCACCACTGGTTTCTTCCACTTTAAAAATGGTGTTGGCATATTCACCTTCAATAATATACTTAGCGTTGTTGTGCCTTACACTTGATGTGATCTAGAAGGAAAGTATAATTCAAAGAGGTAGAAGTGGGCTTTGTTATCCAGATGCAATGCAGTTTCTACCAGAAGATACACGTGATCAGGACTTCTTCAAACTCAGTTTGAAAATAGAATAGCCATTGAGGCTGATGTCAGCTGGAGTATTACTAAACAAATAGCACATCAGCTATAGCCATACAGTCATAGAATGGTTTAGGTTGGAAAGGACCTTAAGATCATTTAGTTCCAGCCCCTGCCACTAGCAGGGACACCTCCCTCTAGACCAGGTTGCTCAAGGGCCTGTCCAACCTGGCTTTGAACACTGCCAGGGATGGGGCAGCCACAACTTCCTTTGGCAGACTGTAGGATTGTAAGATGAAGCTTGCAGCCAGAGTGAAACTTTCTTGCTTATATATCAGGAAGCATTTATTTTTTCAGATCATATTTCATATTTCCTAAAGATACAAATTGTTCATGCAGTTAACACATACAAGTCATTAATCTCATTGTGTCTGAAATAATGTGTGCCACCATGTTCAGCTTGAGCTACTCTTTTTTGCAAGTAACCTTCCGAATTTAGAAGAGTTTTTTCTTAGATTTCGCAGAATTACAGAATCTAATCTATATTCAGAGGTATTGATATTATTCAGCATTATCTCTGTCGCTTAGAATTTAGCTGAACTCCTGCCATAGCTGACAGCTTTCTTGTGTTTAGTCACATGCAATTTTTTTCTAGTCAGTCTTTTAGGCTCATGCTGTGGCAGTAAGATTAAATTTCCACCTAAAGGATTTTAAAATTTAAGATTATATGTAATGGGAAAGGGATGGGGTAGAAGAGCAAACATTAATTAGTTAAAAAATGTAATTTAATCCAATGGTTTTGCATATTTTTTAATCTACAGGTTATCTGATGATTCTTGCTTTCCTATGTACTTTCACCCAGCTAAGGACACTGATGGAAGGTTTAAACCACAATTTTCTATGCAGTACATTAACATTCTTATTTTAGCAAGCTATTCATCAGTAATTGCTGGGTTTGACCAAGAATTTCTAGTCTTTTGTTACTGATGTTCTCATCATTTGCAGCTGCTTCGTATTCAGGATTTCATTTATCCTCCAGTTGTCATTTACTGTTGAACATTCTTTCATTTCTGTTTTCTATTTTGAAGTGCGTCATTAAAATTTTCTTCCCTTGTTTCACATACTTACTCATGTTTGTGGCTGCTAGGGCTGCTGAAGAACAATTTAAGCTCTGGAGATGTAACATAATAAAACCTCACCCTTGTCTCAAAGATGGTGTAGAATCATAGAATATTTAGGGTTAGAAAGGACCTTAAAATCATCAAGTTCCAACCCCCTTGCCATGAGCAGGGACACCTCACACTAAACCATGTCACTCAAGGCTCTGTCCAGCCTGGCCTTGAACTCTGCCAGGGATGGCGCATTCACAACTTCCCTGGGCAACCCATTCCAGTGCCTCACCACCCTTACAGTAAAGAACTTTCTCCTTAGATCCAATCTAAACTTCCCCTGTTTAAGTTTTAACCCATCACCCCTTGTCCTGTCGCTGCAGGCCCTGATGAAGAGTCTCTCTCTGGCATCCCTATAGGCCCCCTTCAGGTACTGGAAGGCTGCTATGAGGTCTCCACGCAGCCTTCTCTTCTCCAGGCTGAACAGCCCCAACTTTCTCAGCCTGTCTTCATACAGGAGGTGCTCAAGTCCCCTGATCATCCTCATGGCCTCTTATGACCTTGTTCCAACAGTTCCATGTCCTTTTTATGTTGAGGACACCAGAACTGCACACAATACTCCAAGTGAGGTCTCACGAGAGCAGAATAAAGGGGCAGGATCACCTGCTTCAACCTGCTGGTCACTCTCCTTTTGATGCAGCCCAGGATACAGTTGGCTTTCTGGGCTGCGAGCACACACTGCCGGCTTTGTCAACTTTTATTTATTTATTCAGTGTAACAGGTATAGACTTCCAAGAGTGCCTTTTCTAAAGCTAAGGATGAAAATACAAAGGAAAGCATCTAATGTCATAAAAGACAGAATAAAAACTTATTAGCATATTTCTGCTGCTGTCACTCAGTTCTGCCATGCTGCTGCTGTGGACTTTTTTAAAGGATTTATCAAGCGTTCAATCCTGCAAATGCAATGCTCTTAACACAGCCACTGCAGAAGTAATCAGAAGCATTTCACTGTTGAAAGACCACACAGCACAGTACAAAATGAATTACTCTTATTTAGGACAGCTCCAGGAATAGAAGTGTTCTCAATCTGCTACTGAATTGGTCTGAAATGAAACAGAGATACCCTGTATTAGCTCAGAGTACCCTATGGCCTCTCTCCTCTCTGTCGTACTGTCTGCCAGTGAGCAGTGCTGATCCAGAAAGGTCTGTTTCATTTTGCCAAGACAGCTTTGACAGATGCTGATTGTTGTACATGGGAGGAAAACCTACAACTGCATTTATCTGAAAAGTGTCAAAGTAGTTGCCAGTTTGAAAGAGTAAATTTGAAGAACTTGTTAATCATAGGATTTTATGAGTGCTTCCCTGAAGGAAATGTATTTTCAGGCAGGTCAGTGCTTCTTATTATTCTTAAAAATTATTTTATTTCACTTTGTGCAGCAAAGTTTTTGATTGTGCAGCAGCAATCTCAAACATGGCACTACTGTTTTGTGTCTAAACCGGGAGACATAAACTGTATGGATTTCAATATGTATGTTTTTATTAGCTGATCTCCTGGGTTTTTGAAAGAATCTTGAGCTGCCAGAAAAATATTGACATACATCAGCTGCCAGACTTCCTTCCTAAGGGTGCACCTGCATGCAGTGCAGTTGTTCCTGCACTGTGGATGCTCCATACTTCCCACTCTCCAAAATTTGTGTTCTTCAAAAGAATTCTATTGCCTTTGCCATTATTCTTGATTTACTCTGTATCCACATTCTTAACACGTGAGTATGTTGCTATTAAGTCCCATTTTTATTTCCGTTTTGTGTTTTTTCCCTCTTCTATTCTGCCTAGACTGCAAACAGGTAATACTTTTCTGGATATTAATTTGCTGTCTGCATTTCTAATTCTTCATTACTAGCAGACTGCTGTTTACCTTGCCAACATGGTGTGGTAGTGGTGTATCAATCTCTTCTTTGATATGCATTTGGTTCCATATCCAGTCTCTCTTCAGTCGTTTATGACTGGCGCTGTTTGAAGAAAAATTTTGGGTTGTTTTCTGACTTTCTTCATCAGCAAATGCTGGAACCATGAGCAATGAGAAAAGTAGAATAATGTGGTTCATCTTCTTTTGTAGCCTAGAAAGATATATAAAATACAAAAACTATATAAGTAACAAGAGAATTAGATCAATTAGAGCACATGTATAAGTTCAAATGGAATTTTCTTCTATAGAAATGTTTGATCACTTTCTGTATTAATTTTCATCTGCTTTAACATTAAAATTTGAAATATCAGGCTTCTTACTTCCGTTTTAATTAGACATCAGCTGTAAAACCCAACAAAGATATTTTAGTGAAATAAAAAATGTGCCAGTTTTGAAAGCCAGCATCCACCTGAGCTACCATTGTTCATCTGAAAAGGAGATTCAGAAGCGAAAATCAGCTGTTGTATTGCAGAAAGAAGAACCTGGCTGCAGAGCACAGCTCAGGGGAAGAGCAGGCATGGGAAGCAACACTGAGGGAAGTTGACCCAGGTCAAATTTTTGTTAACCTAACTCGAAATTTAATGTTCCAGCTTGACAAACCCAAATACAATGTTTCGACTTTCCCTGATATAAAATGCTATAATCAACATGCTATAGTCAATATCTTATAGAACATGCTACAGTCATGTACTATGTACATGCTACAGTCATGTTCTATAAGATATCTATATATAAGCTATATGTTCTATAGAGCATATATAGAATATAGTACATGCTATAGTAAATATCTTCATATGGAAAATATTGATTTAGCATAAAATCTGGGGTTTTTTTAGGTGGAAAAAATGATTCATGTGAAATTTTCAATCAATTCCAAATGAGATGTAGGAAATTATCTTTCTCAAGGAGTTCATGTATTGATTCAGTTTGAAACATTTGAAGACACATATGAAGTCCCTTTATACCCTGTTCTCAGGTTTTACCATCTACAAAATGATAATTTATGAAATTATTCTAAGGTGAAACCATATTTTTGCATCATCTGCTAATATTAGCAAACTTGAGGCCTGACTTTCCTATCAGATTGAGAAGTTATTTTAACATAGCAAAGCTGGTTCATTTTTTTACTAAATTCCCCCCTCCCAATATAAAAGACTGTAAGGGAACTTCAACACTCAATCAGACTTTAAATTACACAGAAATGATTTTCTGTTAGCTTTTAGGAGCTGTCAGCATGCACATCAAAAATAAAACTGTTATTTTGGTGGGGATGTTGACATCACACAGGTTGCTAGATGCAAGATTAAATTAATATTTTCATCAGGAAGGTGCTGAGATTTCCAAAATTACTCTTTGGTAACCAGGCAATCAACTTTATCTTGTAGTGCAGCTTCATTGTCAGTAAAATGATCTTATCCACTATGAAATTATGCTTTCCTGTTTTTGTTTCTCTTCTACATTGTTGTACGTAAACTGAGGAACATTCCTTGTTCTTTGTGTAGGAAGTGACCAAATGAGGTGGCTTTGAAGTTGCTTTTTAATAGCTGAGCTGTGTTTAATCCAGTGTTATGGATTCATATGAAACGTTTTGGATTTAGCTAGCTTTTCGTGTTCTATGCACTTACTTTGGCTCTGAATATTTTTAGAAAAATGAGTAAAATTTAATTGTTTTGCTATGTTTTATTTGCATACATGAACACTTCACACCTGGACACTGGAAGTTATTGATATGATTCTGCTGTGAAGGCATGAGTCTGTCTTTTAGTCTTAAATTACAAAACATGATAACCAAAGGAAACCAGCTGGTTGATGACAACTAGTGCAGGCTGTGGTTTTGGAATAAAACAGACTGTAGTGTTTACAAAGTAATTTTCTCTAGTTGCTCTGATACCGTGGAGATGTCCTGTACTGCTATACTGAAGAGATTAATTCGGAAAACTTGAGAACAAGACTGCCCACTTCAGTTTCATTTCACGTTTACAAACATCCTCACAGAAAGCATTTTTAACTTCAGTAGTCAAGTCTTCTTTAAAGCATAGTGGTCTCAGTAGAAATCTGCTTTAGAAAGAGAAATTTTTGTCTTCCTAGTAATATTTTCCTGGTATTTGCCTCTCCATTGACTAATGCTCTATTCAGAGCCTGACATGCCCTGCCTGTCAAATGCCTTAGGGTACTTCTCTCCCTGTTGCTGAGAGTGATTACTAGTAAGTACAACTCTGTGACCTTCAGTGTCCTCATGCATTGCTTATAGGAACACAGAACATTGCTTATAGGAAATGGAAGTCTCAAATTCATAGCAAGTATACAATTATCTGCATAGAACCTCTGGGACTGTGGTAGTATCTTGATTATTCCTGAGGATTCATGCAGCAAGTGCAAACTCTCCCTTGTAAGTAGGTGGTCTGTACATGTTTCACAGTTCAGGCCTTGTTTGAAAGCCTGGCCACTAACGCAGAAAGTCTTCCTAAATATATAGATTCCCAGACTGGTTTGGGTTGGAAAGGACCCTAAAGCTCATCCAGTTCGAACCCCTGTCATGGGCAGGGACACCTTCCATTACAGCAGGTTGCTCCAAGCCCCGTCCAACCTGGCCTTGAACACTGCCAGGGATGGGGCAGCCACAGCTTCTCTGGGCACCCTCATGGGGAAGAACTTCTGCTAAGAGCTCATCTCAGCCTGTGCACATTTCATTTGACGCTTAAGCTGCCCGGCCCACTCAGCAGTTCCATCTTTGTGTTCTTAGATTTTTAAGGTGGCTTGACTTCCATTAACTCCTCATTGATGGATTCCTTGGTAAAGCTTTTCTAACCTCCAGTGGTTCCTCTGTGACCAATTTGGTGCAGTTTGGTCTGCCTTCTTGTATGCAGTGTAGGTCAAACACAGACTGAGATAGAAGAGCCTCGTGCAAAAAAATGACTTCTGGTTCTCTTTGACATCTTTCAAAATTTCTCATTTTGGTACAAGTAACACTGCACCCTGGAGCACTTTGCGTGCTGTCTTTTCTAGGGACACATGGTACGTGTTGCTCCATAGAACAGTCTGACTCTGAGAAGAGTTTCTCTATGATGCTGTGCAAGTTTTCCAATTGGCAGCTGGAAGTCCAAGTTGAATCTGTAGCTGAATTCATCACAATGTTTAGGAATACCCTTCTCTGGGAGCACATACTAGCACTTCAGAAGCAGGACCCTGCTGAGCAGTTAACTGGGTAAGAGCACTGTCCTGTTGTGAAGGCCACATTCCACGGGTGTTAGCTCTTGACAAGCTGTACTAAACACTCTCTAATTTTTTCTCTGCAATAGTTTTTATTTCCAGGAGATCCCATTGAAATGCCAGAGGTAGCAGCAGAAGAGATGATATTCCTAAGCCTGAGCAGGTGCATTTCCATGGAGTCAGAAGCAAAAGAGTTTCTGAGGCAGGACAGGTAGCTGACATGCAGGGTTTGGCTTTTTGTTTCTTCTTGTGTTTGCTGTGTCAGCTAGGACTGAGAAAGGGACATAAGAAACACCCTTTCAAGCAGTGACCCCAACCCCCCCCCCGGCCACCCTTCCGGAGAAGGGGACAGCACAGCATGTGCTGTGACCCATGTGTCCCACGCGTGGCTATCCATGGCATGCTGCCATGAGGCCCCATCCTGGTCTACCTTGGCCAACCTCCAGTTACCTCTCTGATTAGACCAATCCTTCAAGCTTCTTTCAGTCTGAGCAGGGAATGGTTTATTTTGGTAGCGAAGCTTCTGTCCTTCCTCTTAGATTTTCTTCTAGCTAACAATGGGTTTTTCCACCAACATTATTCATTTAATGCATTCAATTATTTTAGCAAATAACTCTTGGTTTGGAGGGTACTACAGACTGTTAATTGAGAAATTCTGATATTCAAACTGATTTATGGGGACACATGACTCATTCGGTGTAGTTTATTCTTTCAGATTGGAAGTAATTATTAAAAAAATGTCAGGTGGAGGTACAGACAATGCTGTACTAATTAGAGGTTTGCATTTTACAAGTGGTTTTGTTAAGTAATCAACTGTAAGGCTGATGAGCAGCTAATAATATAATGAAAACACTTAAAATGAAATATTCACATGAACATTTGCAGGTTTTCTTTTTTTTTTTTTTCTCCTGTTTTTTTGCCTCACCTGAGTTGCTCTAAAATTTATCTTAATGCTTAGGTGAGGTTAGTTTAGTCGGCAAATAAATTTGTTCTATGCTTGCTTGTTAAATAGTAATGAAACCAGGCTTCTGTATGGAGATTTTGGTGAAGGAGGAAACAGTTGTAGCTGAAATTATGCTTTCTTTTCTGGTTGGTGGGACTAAAATATTATGCTAATATTTCAATATTTTTCAGCACCTAAAAAACAAAAATAGTGCTAGAAATGGTGAAAAGGAACATCCTAAGAGAGAAATTGGCTTAAAGTGGCTATTGTACCAGAACAGAAATAAATTCTAAAAGGTTTGTGTCCATATTGTTAAATAATTTGCAACCTCATTGTTAGAGAAGTTGGAAATGAAATTATTATTGATGATTGAGCTGGGAACTTAATGATTAGTTTTGCTTACAGTATCCTGGTTGGAATCTGAGCAAAGTAAATGAAAATGAAAAATCCCTTGCAAAACCAAAAGTTCCATCAAAGCAGAAAATACTAACAAAATTACTAATAAATCAATACTATAGGGCATAATCTATTCCACAGAACTGGAAATTGTGGTGTTTCTGCTTTTTAATGAAACCTCAGCTGCCATGCCTGCAGCCATGTAAATGTAAGGGGTACTAAATATCTGAAATACTGTATTCAATCAAGTGGAAGAAGTATGGAGCTGCAAGGGAGGTTTCTTCTCAGCTTAACGTGCTTTTGGTGTGCATGTGGGCCCTGACCCTGCAGGGTGCTTGGGTGGGTGTATTGCCCATGGGGATGCAGTAGCTGGGCTAAGACAAAAAGAAAACTAAGATGCATTCTTCACAAAAGGCTTTGCAGAAAAGTTAGCCGTGGATAGCTTTAGTTGAGTCTAATTAGTGTTTTATGACTTTCTCCTCTCCTGTCTGCTGCATAGTCCCCAGTATTCCTGCATAGCTTTGTGCAAACATTCCTGTTGCATTTACAGTGGATAAAACCCTACAACACAGAGTAGACAACACTTAGTGTATTTTTTTCAGATGGAAAACATTTTCTTTGATGTACCATCTAAACATCTCCAGAATTACTATGCTCAGTTAAGCCATGCTAGATATAAAGAGAGTATCTGACCCAGTGTCAGCTAACAAAACAACCCTGAAGAGCCATGCTAAACAGAATCCATGTTAACATTAGTTTCTGATCTATATTATGTTTAAGACCAAAGGTAAATGTGTGAATGCAGCGAGAATTAAGAAAGATAACATACCATACAGTGGAGGGAGGTAAAGTACCTTTTTCCTTGCAATGCCTGTAGTAAGCAGGCAAAACATTATTAAAAGAAAACAGTCGTAGCAATACTTAAGACTTCCATTCAGGGACTGTAGCAGGCTGTGCAAACATCAACTGATAAAGCTTTCTGATTTCTCTGTGAGAAGTGCTGCAGCTACATAAAAAGAAATATACACTTCAGAAGCTACATTTGAAGTGCAGAGGACATAAACGTGTTTTCCCATCTCCTGACAGTGGACCGAGGTCAGGAGTAAGAACAGTCACAGGTTTTGTTCTCCCAGTTTCCTTATCTCATAATTAGACAACGTTGCTCTAACCAGCTTCTAAAAACCCAGAGAGCCACACCAGCCAAGTAATCATGTCTGTATAATTGTTACCTTCACTCCAGTTTCTGCTTGGCGTCTAAGCTGCAAACCTGTGATCCTCCTTCACTCCCTTGAGCTTGCAGTGTGAGAAGAGTTGAGGGCACAAGTGAGTGCAGTGAGAAAAGGAACTCGGCTAGGTCTTCAAACTTTAGTAACATTACTTAAAAAACTAAGCAAATTGTGCAACATTTGACCTGGAGCAATTGTTTTTCTTGCATTTTCAGATGTGATTTTTTCTTGTGGTTTCTTAGTGTTTATCTTAGTTCTTAGTAAAGCTGACTTGTAACACGTCCTCAACAATGTCTAATGAGTCATTTTAAAATAGGCCTTTCCTCAGAACACTGTGACGCTTTTTCTTTTCCAGATTATTGAGCTGATTTAAATGTGCCAAGTGCCTGACTACCTGGTATTACATTTCTGATTGTCCTTATGTCGATTTTATGCATCTGCAAAGTGGTTTTCACTGATGACTGGAGTCTGGAGTGCAAATGCCTACCTGAAAACTGATTATAAAACGACTTTTTATATGCATGATAGTACCTTTGAGTAAATAGCCACTTTGATGACTAAACAATCTTGAGAGCAAATGCCTATCTGAAAACTGATTATGAAATGACATTTTACACTTGTCATAGTACCTTTGAGTGAATAGGCACTTCAGCAGGATCTTAACTGAACCTCCTACTTTGAAAAGAAACCCACCTGTCACTCACTGTTGTGAGAGTACTCTTGGATGCATTTGGTGCTGTTCAGTTTTTGGTGTTGATAATGCAGCACCATATATCAATATAGTTGAGGAGATTAATCAGCACTTGAATTTTTAGCGCTTCATATTTTTTTGCAGGGAAAAAAAAATAGTTCTATTCTGAAAGTTCTTTGGGGTTTCAGCTCCAGGTTTCTGGTAGTTCTGGGGAAAATGTATTATTGAATGGTTTGGGCTGGAAGGACCTTAAAGTTCCAGCCCCCTGCCACAGGCAGGCACACCTTCCACTAGACTAGCTGCTCCAAGCCCATCCAACCTGGCCTTGAACACTGCCAGGGATGGGGCAGCCACAGCTTCTCTGGGCAACCGGTGCCAGCGCCTCAGCACCCTCACAGGGAAGAACATGTACCTCGGATCTAATATAATCTCTGTCTGTTTAAAGCCATTCTCCCTGTTCTTGTTGCTATGCCTTTGTAAAAATCCCCCTTCCTAATTTCTTACAGGACCCTTTAAGCATTGAAAGACTGTGACAAGGTCTCCCAACTCTCTCAGCCTGTCTTCATTGGAGAGGTGCTGCAGCCCTCAGATTAATGATTTTTTTTCCTCTGTCCAGCTCACCAGAAAATTCTCTACTGCATGATACAAAACACATCTTTGACTCATGAGTAGATGGAGAAATAAGGTATGACATGCCTCTTCCAGAAATGAAGAAATTTGGTTAAAAAAGGTGTATAAATGCTCACTATGTATATGCTAAAGATTCATTGTCTGGTGGACAGTAAGCAGCCAGATTGGTCTCCTAGTCTTTCTGTTATCTCACATACAGAACTGGCTAAAAATGGGGGAGGCAAGCACTGGTTTGGCTTTTTTTTTTTTTTTTTTTGTCTTTATTTTTTTTTCTCTTTTTTAAGGAAAGAAAGCCCTCTCCAAGCTAATGTGTGACAGCTTGTGCTCTGAAGGCAGGTGGGCAGCGATAATGAAATCTATCTGAATGTCCTCCCAGAGCTTCCTGACACCCCTGCTTGCATTTAGCAAGTGATTTGCTGACGCCAGCATTAAAGTCCTGCAGTAAATACTGAGAGAAGGGCATATGAAAAGGCTGAGTGTGAACTGAAAATAAGAAATGTGTCTAAGCAGACATCTGCTGTAAGCAGAATGATTTTTGACAAATGGGCGAGGAAGAAAGTTGTAAAAGGTCACAAAGATCTCCTTTGTTCCTTGCCAAGTAGCTTTTATAGCAAAGGGATTTATAGGTTTGCAGTTTGATTCACATCACAGATATGAAAGAGCAGCAGGATGAGGCCGGTGCAGGATCTGAGCTTGCATCAGTAAATTCTTCTGACTTGCTGTTTTTTTTTTTTACATCAGTGATGTGCCTGGTAGTATTTTAGGTTGGTAGACAAATGAAAATAAACATATTGGTGTGGGTGGGGAAAGACTGGCCTGCTAATTTCAACCTATGACCACTGCAGTGCTACAGGTGCACTCAGCTATCATAGTGGGCCAGAACTGGAAGCCTTTTGTGGGTGATGACAGTTTAACTGCATCTGGTGATCTGAAACATTTCCGTTTGTGGAACTGAATCCCATACGAGATCTAATAAAACATGACTATTTCTGTGTACCCGTATAGCATGTACAACAGTGAGTAACTTGCACATAGGTCGGAGAGAAGATAGGGGTGGTTTTTTATGTGGTATGTCAAAAATCTCACAGAGTGAAGTTATCCAACCAAGAGGGACTGCTTCTGTGTTTCATGTACACAAGCTATGATCCCTATTCCAATTTTTAGTTAAATAATTTTTCTGTTGAAGTGGTGTTTTATCTGAGTTTCTTACTTACCAATCTGATAACTGAGAAGCAAATTAAATATGTGGTTTAGTTACTGGGCTTCTTAAGGAAGCACTACTGTTGGACTAGATTAATAATTCTTGAATCCCTTCTGTTGAAATGACAGTGCACTGTTTAAGTGAGGGTTGTTTGCTGTGGTGAGGATGAGTCACATGGCAAAGGTAAAAAAAATACTTTCAAATCATAAAAAATGGGTGATGAGAGCACTGGCCTTCTCTTTTTATCATATCAGTTACACAATCAAATTGTTTTTTCTTGTGGATGACTGTTTTCCTTCCATATGAGCATCCTGGTATGTCTACCACATAATCTACCAGTTTTAGTAATACTGCTGGTCTTCTACCCCACCCAGGAGGGAAATACATGTGAAGGTTTATGAGACCCACACCAAATCACTAGGTGAGTTTTAAGAATCTTCCTCATTTCACACTTTCAGCATGCAGATCATGTATCGTGCCAGGTGCAGAATCAATATCTTTACTTGTTTTTCATGATAATGGTATTTGTCATCACAGAGACTGTAGAGATACTTGAGAGCTGATGATAACCAATTTGAAAATGAACAGATGCAGTAGGTGAAGCACTGAAATATGTATGTTCTGGTGCTGCTTAAGAGTTCTTACTTGGGCCTTGCTACTATGGTCATATAATGCTTTACTACAGAACCTTTTCCTGAAGTGACCCCAAAATTGGTTAGAGTGATTTCAAGAAGCAAGTGGTATTGTCCAATCTTTTCTTGCATAAAGCGTTTTACTTCACATACAAATATGTTAGTATAAAATATAACAAGGGATAAAATGTGCTTAAGCGCAGTGTCCAATATAAACCTAGGCATTAAAATATTTTGAAGCTCATTTGTGATTAAATTATTAATCAACTTTATGACACTTTTTCATAACAAATAAATATATTAACATAAACAGAAGATTTTCCTTACTCTAAATTGTTGACAGCATGCAGAGCACTGAGTTTAAGGTCATGAGCTACTTTCTTACAGTTCTTCACAGCTTCTGAGCTTTGGGAGCGCGTGTATGAGGGCTGAATGACTCCTGAGGAGCAGGATTATTCTGGTGTTCAGTGAGAATGCTCAAACCCACAAGCAGAGTTTGGGAGCTGGTACAGAGAATATTGCACCTTATGATCTTCGTGTCATACAGATTCTGTGTTCTGTTGATTTAGAGTGATCATTTTTTAAAATCAGGAAGCTCATAGTACCTATGTCTACTGTGATTCATTTGCTTTGCAGATGTTGCAGGAGTGAAACTAACAATGAAATTACAGAAAATTTGTTCTTAGCCACACGTCTTTTGATGACAGTTGCCAAATGCTGTTGAAATCTGAGCTATTTTGGGGGATTAACTTTGCATTAAGTACTGCCCTTCTGTTCTGAAATGAGTTAATAAGGTGGGGGGAGATTAACCCTGCATATGCATACTTTGGAACTGCAAAACATTCCCCTGTGAATTCTTTGTCCAAAATATAAAAACTAAGAGGAAAATATCTCCCATCCAGATTAATTATTGATAAAGACAGATGCTGAAAATAGTGATGAAGTGCCAGGGTTACAGACAGGCAAAGAATGTGTTTTCTTCCTTGTATGCAAAAAGTAGTTTCAGGGATGATCTTGCAGTCAGGTGTACTGTTCCTGCGAATGACTGACGCTCTGCTGATCTCAGTGATACATTTACAGGACTGTAGATCCAGCTTCTTTTTTGCTTGCTTTGAGCCAGTTTCCTCTTGCTTAGCTCAGACTAAAGTGGCTCTGGTAGGAGAGACAGAGGTTCAGGTGTCTCAGCACTGAGCCTGCATCATCCCCAGCACTTTTCACACCTAGATGATGACGTTTAAGTTTTTGGAAGCAATGGAAGTTTGGGTAAGAAGGGGACAAGGGAATCCTCCAAAAATTATTTGGCTCATCCCAGTGCAGAATTGGAACAGTTTGGTTATATTGAAGGTGTCAGTGATCACTAAAAAGATTTCTCTAGCATCTCTAACCATAAGCTTTGTTTCCTACAGTAAACAGTGTGCCCATTTCAGAACTGAGCTGTTTTCATAAGGCCCCCTGGTTGGTTCTGCCAAATCTGCCACTGAATGTTTAAGAGTTTGGCCAAGCTGAACCAAAATAAGGTACACTATGAAAATAACATATTATAGAGCTTTTTGCACTTTCCCTTTGTTTCCAGATAAAGCCTTAGGATCAGTGAGGCTTCCTAGCACAGAGCTCCAACTGAGAGGCTTTGATTAAGGAAAAGTCCCCATCCTTTGAGAAACTGTGCAATAAATACAAATTATTTTTTTAAAGTACATTGTAGCTGTGTTTACAGCAGATAAGATTTTCTTGACATTTTTCTTCAGCCAAAGCTCAAGAGCAATAGTATCTGTCTCGAACACAAGCATCATGCACAGGTCACAGTAATTGGTGTTTATGTGCTAACAGTAATCTGAAGCAGAGAAGCCCTGTTTAGCTGGCTATGTGTTTTGATCCCTTTGTCCAGGTTGTTCTACCGGGTAACTGAATCCATTAGTATTTCCTCTAAAAATTAATTTTGTGGCAGATAAAGAAAGCATGTACAGAAATATAAATCTCTTGTTTTCTGGCTGGGCAGGAGGCTAAAAACCCTGGGTGTGTCTGTGTATGTTTTCTTTGGTAATTAGCATTCAGTATTTTTCTCCCTTTTAAAAATGTCTAATTCAAATGTCAGTTCATTCTTATCAGATATTTCCTGCCCCTATTCAACTAGACTTCCACACCAGGCTTAATTAACTTTAAGACCTTTTCTGCTTACCTCTATAGTTCAGTCTTTTCCTGGAACATTTCCATTGTTATAATAACTATGTGTTGTGAGATGATACAAATGATATTATTACTGCTCTTATGAATTTACAATGAGCCTTTCGATATTTTTATTTACAGCTTAGCTCCTGTCTGGAAAATCTCATCTTCAAATCAAAATAAAACTAGAGAAGCAAATTTCAAGCTTACAGTGCTCAGAAAGGGAACATGGAGGGCCTGAAAATTTGGGCCTCAGACACAGGAAAGCTTAAAAAGATGAGGAAATCTATTGTAAGTTTTGTGGGGTTTTTTTTAGAGCTAGGCTTTTTTCCTTATGGATTTGTTTCCATGTTGGAGCTATTGTGATTTAACTTTTTCTTCCCTCATCTATGTACTGACTTAAGTAAGACATTAGTCTGATGCATTTTGCTACCCCAGTCGTGAGGCAACTAGGGAACCTGCATGCAAGGAGAGCTTGCTTCATAAAACAGATTGGTGGCATGGTGTGTGATAGTTCATTTAAGTCATGACTGCAGAACTGACCCTGTTTCAAGGCATGCCATGTGTCTCTTTATGTGTGGTAAGAAGCCCTTGTGAAAGTGATGGGAGAGCTGGGCACATTCCAGCTGGATGTCCCGGGGACATTTCTGCTCACAGGTATTCTCAAGCCAGTCTCAGGATCTGGGCTGGTGGCTGCTGCTGCCACCCTGCTGGGGTACAGTGCGGTGAGCATGGGGAGCAGCCTGCGCCACCCTGGGAGCTGGTGGCTTTAAAGTAACCTGGCTGTCTGGGGAGTTCTTGTTCACAGCAGTGATGCACTTGACGGTTTGCTGCCTGAATCCATAGCACAGCTGGAGGTATTTCTTAATCTGAGGTTGTATCTCTCCTTAGTGGCTACATAAACAGAACGTTTATTCCTCACCAACTCGTATTCATGGCCACTGAAAACACTTTTCTTGTGTGAATGAACCCTTTCTCTTCATTTAAAGAAGCTAAAAATCAAGCCATATAAGGCAGGTAATCCAGCTCACCATTTCACAGCAGGAAAATGACGCTACATATTCCAGAGAGAAATATGCAGCTTTCTTCCTGTTTGAAACTTAAGTCATCTCCAAGTGCAGTTACTGGAGAATTCAGTATCTGTTCTAATCCTAAACTCTTACTAGGGCTGCTGTTGACAAATCTAGTGTACAAAGCAAATATATCCATTAAATGGTGCTACAAATGATAGAGCTCTGCAGTAGCTTTGTCACTGTCAAACTCACACTATTGTCTTTGTAAGATGAACCCATTACAAAAAGCATTCCTGCTTTTTGTGCTCTGCTTCCTGCTCTCACTTTTTAATTTCAGTGCTGGATATATGTTTTAGGTGGAGTGCATTGATAATGTAGATGATACTAAAATGTCCATAGTGTGACAATATTTATTTTTTTTTATGTAATAGCAGCCTAAAATCCTAAATCAACAGCAAATAGATAATATATACTACTTCATTGTAGCTCTGGACTCATAGATTAGATGGTGAAAAGTCTGATGTTTTGTTAGTAATATTAATTGGTTGGCCTAACCATAACATGAGTAAACCAGCTCTCTTGTGAACAGACCATATATATATATCTGAAAGATAATGGCAATAAATTCCAGTAACGTAACGTAAATCTCTGAATTCAGGTCTAGGACTGGAGGTAGTGGGGGAGTATCCCACAAAAAGAATGGAGAAGCTAATCTAAAGCTATGTGCCATTGGAGATTCTGCCAGTGAAGCTGAACCTGTGACAGGAACAGTTCCCATCAATGGCAGGATTTCCTATCATTTGCAGGAGAGCAGCATTAGGCCCTTAGTCTTCTCAAGCAGTATGTTGTAAGGTAGAATTTGCACTCCTAGAGGATTTCCAGGACACAAATTCATAGCAGATAGCATCATAAAAGGAAGGGGAAAAGGAAGACTAATCCTACCAATGCATCGCTTAGAAATGTGGACAAAGGCAGGAGAAGGAATTCAAGTGTATCCTTCAGGCATACTGTGGAAGTTGAATTTCCCTTTATATTGTCATACACAATAAGAACAAGGTCCCGTGTGTGCTGCAGATAACCCACCTTGTGTGCTGTGAACTTTGCCAGGTGTCAGAAGCACCATTCCAGATGTTGCTGGTGGGCTTGGGGAGAGAGGAGGTTTCAGGGAAATGTGTGACTTCAGTGGGGGCAAAGCCAGGTAGGCTACCGCTAATTTGTGGAGACTGACAGTAGACTTTTTGAAAGAATGTGTTACACAAACAGGAGGCTCTTTCTCCTAAAGTTTTGGGAGAGGACAGTGTGAGATCCTACATGAACATGAAGGTTCTGGTGATGCCTAGGGTAGGACAAGAGAACTGACCTCTTTTGATACTGAAAAATGAACAATTTAAAACATTTCTGCTTTTGGTCTACCTCTGTCTATGGTGGTGCTCTGTAACTCCTTATATTTCAGATAGCACAAAAGTACTCCTTCCCTTCCACTGGTCTTTTGGAAAGGCCCCATCCACCTTTGTGTCTCTCTTTTATTGATTGTAAATCTTTACTTGAATATACTCAGAGTACCATAACTGAAGTGTAGGCAGTGTGAACACCTGCAATGGACAGGTAAGTTTCTCCTCTGCGCTTCCCCTCTCTTTGCCCAGCTTGGAAGACACATCCCTTGAACTGTTCCACTTCTGTGAACGTCTGTGGGCTTTAACAAGCACCTAGGAGGGCTGGGCCCTAAATCTTCTGCCTGCCAGACAGATGTGTATAGCAGCATATGTACAAAAGAGACTCACGGCACAGATAACGTCTCAGAATATTACAGAGACAACTTACTTAAAATATTCAGCAAGATCTTAGATTCACAGTGTGATTAATTTCATGCTTATTGACAAATTTGAAATATATCAAGATGAGTGAAGATCAGGTTATCATTGAATGAAAGGGCTAGTTTGTATTGTTCCACTGAAGAACTATAAACAGGTGAAACTACAAACAGGTTAAACAGGCTAAACTTTGAGGGATTTTTGATTTGTAAACCCTTTACAATTTTTCTTTTTTTTTTTTTTTCTTTTTTCTGTTTCAAGACCAAACTGATTGCAGAGTTGAGTAATTAAGTGGTACATGCATTGGTAAATTCTGTTGGTGGGATTCCTGGGTTTGCAGTGGGCTCTGTACCTGGGGACTAGAGCAGGGTGATGGGAAGTTCCTTGGCACCAGACATGGTGTCTCCTGATCATGGCACCAGAGTGTTGTCTTCTTTCTGTGTTTGCAGTGGACATACACCTGCATAAGCCCTTCAAATGGAGCAGGATGCTGAACTGAATTCCCCACATGGATCAAGAAAATTCATTATGGATCAAACTAGTGTCAAGCTATGGATGTCCTAAGGTCTGTTCTCATCCGCTTTTCTCCATGTGTGGGGAATTATTTTACCTTAGTGATTGTGAGCTGGGCATCTCTCTGTCTTAGCAAGTCTCCAGTTTACACAGAAAAATCACTGTCTGCTTTGTTCTAGGTTAGAAGGAAACCAGTCCTGTGAGGGCTAAACTTTGAGGGATTTTTGGTTTGTAAACCCACAAGGATAACAAAGGGGAAGACATTTGTTTTTTTATAAAATTACACCAGAATATTTTCATGGCCAACAAATTTCTCCCAAAGACAGAGCACCTCATGTTTTCTTCTTAGCACTAATATCTGGACCTCTGAATTAAACATCTAGAACTTGAGCAAAACCTGGAATTACAAATACATTGCAAAAATAATGGTGAAGATTCCTCACAGAAAGCTCAGCTGCTTGAAATAATCAGTTACGTTTATTCTGTGATGTAACTTCTTTTTTTTTAGAAAATAGAAAGCATTAGCTGGCCTGATAGAAGCCTGTAGTTCTGTAGACATGTACCCTAACAAGAAAAAAGAGTTTTTCAAAACGCTTTTCTATTTTCCATTTGTAATATTAATGGAATTAATTGATTTATGGGTGCACAGTGAAGTCCTTTGTTCCATAAATGCTGTAAATCAGAGGAGCTTCTAAACCTTGCCCAGTGATTTTTACCTATATCCTGTTTTCAGTTCTGCTTCCTCCAACAGAGAGGCAGGATGTGAAACAAACCTGGCAACAAACCTGCTGGCCACTGTTTGGGTGGAACTTTCTCTGCCTCAGCTGCCTCTTCAGCACTCAGCCCTGCACCTAGTGCTCTTTAAGCTGCGGGTTGCTGATGGAAGTGTAGCTATGTCATGTCATAATTTCAGTGTCAGCATGTGTTTTAAAATGTTTAAGTAACAATTTTATGATCTTATGTTAAAGAGCAAAGCTTTGGCAAATTCCTGTTGCAATACAACCATAGCACTTGGAAAAACAAAGCCCAGGTTTGTGGGCAAAGCAGGGATGATTTGTTAATTGAGTTTATCTTTTGCTTTCAAATGAATTTTAGTGTTTGTAACTTCACATTCTTCTCCCCAGTATACTACACTATTCCAGTGTTTTCATATGCTAAATCAATTCCTTGTCCTTTTCTCCTGTTGGCCACCCTTTATTTAGGATAAAAAATAACTCCTGGAGACAACTGCAGATAAATTGCAAGTCAGCATTTCTGTGATTTGTTTCTGGTGTATTGGTTGTTGTTACAAGGCACAAATTAGCCTAAGATGAGAAACTTTAGTAAATCATGTAAACCATTGGAGTATCCTTGCTTTTGTCTAATATTTTTTTCTTACATGAACATCTATAATACTGTATGCTTTTACAAATGCTGATATAATGATTTATAGTCAGTGGAGGCAGGGACATATTGAACAACGATGCCTTTGTTAACTGCAGTATCACCAACTTCTAATATTTTCGATAGCTAAGAATGGAACAGATTTTCTCACAGAAATTCATCTTCTTCTGTATCTTTTTTCCTTGCATTTCTTTCCTTCCTTTATCTTTATTACAGTCTGACAAGAGCACAGTAAGGTGCTGTGCACACTGACAGTCCCAGTATTACAGAACAGAGTTCTTACAGGAAAAGCAGTATCAGTTCATCTCTTATGCATAAATGCCTTGTCTCTGCAAGCTGTACAGCAAACTTATTAGCTCAGGGTCTTGCTACACTATCTTTAGTAGTATCTTTACACTATCTTTATACACCAACCTTTTTGTAGCAAGTCCCTGCTCATAAAATATTGTCAGAAAAAATTATTCTTTTTGGACCACTGAAGTCAAGAAACTTCTAAAATAAGAATTTCTGGTCCTTTAGAACAGGGGCTATGAAACCTGGTAGCCCGGAGTTATGGTACTAAAGTACCTGGGGCACTTAAACTTGAAATTTAGGAGACCAAGTCACTGATGTGTTTATGTAACCTTTTCTCTAAGCCTTTAACAAATCTATTAGCTTGGGAAATATGCCCAAGTTGGCTAGGGTACATGGCCTTTACCTCCTCTGGATATTGGTCATGGTAAAGCCATAGCACCTTAAACACAGATAGCAAGTCAGCCCCCACTTTGATAAAGCATTCTGCACTGGATCATAGCACAGCATACACGTTCTCACCCAAAGCAGTACTAAGCCTGTAACTGTTCACACTGCAAGTGAAATCCTCTCCTTAAGGGTTACAGGTGCAATTTGCAGTATCATTTCTGTCCATTTTCCCTTATGAATAAGCATCAGCAATATGATCTAAATATTACAAATCATAATAAAAAAGAAAAAAAAGAAGGCACATAAAATGTCTCATATTTTAAAGAATCTAGGAATATTGTGATATAGCCCAAGAAAGACAGAGATTTTCCTCCTCCAGTGTCATTTGTAAACAGATCTGCTGTTATCCGCACTTTAATTTGGTTCAAGTGCCATCTTTGTTAGGCCCAGAGTGTTCTGTGGATGTATATATAAACTTCATAGCCTGTCTGGTAATATTTCTTAAGTTATTTAAGACATTGGAAGAGATTTTTGGAGTTAAAAACCTTTGAAATGAACTTCATAGCCAAAGAACAGCAAATACCATTTGTCCCTTACCTGAGTCAGAGTTGGTGGAGCTTCGGTTTGTTCCTAAATCAGGCAAACTAAAATCAGCCGTATCCCAAAACGTTAAGCAGTGTACAGAAAATGAAGATCAAACAGAAAAATACACTTCTCTTTTTGTTAAGCAATACTGGGAGTGTTCAGCTCTCCAGTCTCTAAGGTTTTCCAGCTGGGAGTCAGCCTTTTCCCGTCCTGCATCCCGGCATCCTGTTATTGTTCCAAGTAATACAGTGAGAAGAGGGAGTGGAGGAAATAGATAAACTCAGCCTTATTATTGCTATACCTACTGATTTGTTGCTGACTCTAATGAGGGAGCTGAATAAAAGGAAATAGGCTCTGAATGTAACACAAAAGTTGGTATGTTATTTAGTATTGTTTTGTAACAAGTTTTAGGAGTTAGCTGGTACTTTGAATAGCATCTGAGACTTGATCAGCAGACTATGCCTGTTTTGCACAAATGGGATTTCCAAAGCAGTTTGGAGATGTCCTGTCTGTAAAGATTTTTATACCTGAAAGCAAAAAGCTAGAGCCCTCATGTGAATGAGACTGTGTTTCTTTAAAGCACTGTCAGTGCTGGGTGTGAAAATGAAGTTTAACAGTATTTCTCACAAGTGAAATGATGACCTTAGAGTACCCAAACTCTTTTGTGGGACTGTGATGCATTCCTCAGTGCTACCTCCCATTTTCTGACCCCTATCTAAAGCTGAACACAAAGGTCTTTCCCTGGCATTGGACAGTACAAATGAAAGTGGATCTTTTATTTTTTAGCTAAATAATGCAGAAGAAAATCTAAGAAGTGTCTGATCTAACTTAAACCTCAGTTATAGCCTGTTATAATAAGTGCAGGCAAATGTTCAATGTATCTTACTCTGGACTTTAAATAATAATGTTCCACAGTTAAATACTCTCTTGCACATATTTGTCATCACAGTTCAGCACAGGTGAGGGTATTAATGTCCTGGCTTGCTAGAAGGATGAGGTTGGTTGGATTGTTTCACATTTTTATGATGTATAGCAGCACAGATGAGTGGCTTTTTAAAAAACTGCTACATTAATTATTCAGAAAAGTTAAGGAGCCAACAAGGAGAAGTTCCAAGTCTTATGTGAGGAGAACAACCAGAGTTAAGTTTTCTTACAAGAAAATTAGCTGTTCCTGTGTCATTGCTGAGAGGACAGCAGGGAGGATGTTGATAGAAGTTTTCCAGGGAAGTGTAGCTAATCTGGTCAGGATGCAGCTCAGAGATAATCTGGTACCCACAGCAGACAACGGTCCCAGATATGATTTACTTTTGCAAATGACTTCAACTGTATTTACAACTGTTGCAGAGCCTTTGATGTTCAGATCTGTGGACTTGGGAGGAGGCATGCTATTTAGCTATCCTAAACAAAGGATAAGGTTAAGGGAGCCCTTCATATCCACTGCTCAGAAAAGGAAAAGAGAAAACCCCTGTGTTCTCTATATGTGCCTTGACACAACAGGTCTAGATTACCAAGGTCTGTTTTGATGTCTGCTAAATAAGCTTAGATGCAGGATTTTTATCTATAATGCTCCTCAGGGAATGATCCCAAATGATCTCGTTTGGAAATGACAGGAAAAAATAGACAGTGGAAAATGCACCCATGTTGTGCTGAGCTCTTAGTAGCACTCTGGGCAGGAGCTGTAAAAGGAAACTGCCTCATCATTGGACTGAAAGAAAGGAATCATGAACCCTTTTGAAAACACAATCCACAGGGACTGTAATGAGCAAGTCTGCAGGCAGGCTCAGGCACAGGAACCTTGATATGGGATTTGAGTTTGAAGGGCAAGTCTAATGCAATGGTATGAAGGTGGTATTTTTTTTTCCAGAAAGGTTTTTGATAAACCATCTTGATTTCAATGAAACTTGTTCACCCAACGAATATCTCCTTTAACTGAAATGACCTTGAAATAGAAGCCCTGAACAATATGATCTCTTATTCTCCTATTAAAAATTATTATGAAAATCATCACCTTTCATTCATTAATACTGCTAATTGTTTGTAAAAGCAGCTTAGCTTTCACGTCTAACTGGTCGTGTAAATGGGAAGCTCCTGTTTTGGCGTAAAAGAGTTTCTCTGTTATGCCAGGTTTGAAATGAGAGTGATAGAACCCATCATCATTTTTGGTAAAGTTGGCAGTGAAAACACTCTCTTGCATGTGCATTAATTTAATGAATAGACAGAACCAGATTCTGCAGCAGGTGATGCACAGGTAGTGTTGTGGGGTTGCTGGGGCAGGAAGGATGGAGAAGTTTCCCTCTTTGAGCCCTGTCTTACACTCTGCCCTGACTGTGTGCTGTGATTCCTCACTCTGTAGAGGGATGCAGTGCATCAGAGGTAGGGAGCTAGAGAGAAGCAGGGTTATTGACCCCTCTCTTTCCTTCCTACAATATCTGTGTATGTGACATGATGCCTATCCTGATAATGCCTTTCCTGGGCATTCTCCCCATTAATGGTTCAGATGTTGCCAGCTGAAACACTTGGCTGCAAGCTCCTGACTTCAGTGCTGTGGTGACCAAGGGTAGTGTATCTGTGTCCCTGCACTCTGCAACTGTTTGACTTGTTCTGAAGTTGAATGTCTGCTAGTAAATTTTAAATCAGAAGATGATTATAGATAAACTTTAAAAAGGGTTGAAATAATGTTGATTTTTCTGTCAAACAAGACTGAAACCTATTTTTTTCCACCTCTTATTGTTCTGCGAGTGCCTCAGGGGAGATAAAAAGCGAGATTGTTGCTTGAACTGCAAGCTATACACCAAATAACCATTGCAGGCATTGAAGAGATGTCATCCCAAAAGCTGCAGCACACAAATAGCTCTGTAATGATAGGATTTGTGTGACTAATCAAGTGCAGAAAAAGTTTTATCTTAAGAGTCAGATTTTACAATATTGGGGTGAAAGGAGAGGAGTGCAACAAAGAGTGGGTCACAGACTTGGTGTTTCTTTCAGGGTGATGTTGGGCTCCCATGCACCTCAGTGTCTTTCCTGATGCTGATGCACTTCATCCACTTGTAAACTTGCTGGAGAAGGGACGTGTCTGACCAGTGCTTTGTTCTGTGCCAGATGAGTCTGAAAATAAACAAGTTCCTGGAAGGGAAGCTACACTGGGTGTTTACAGGACATGAGATGTCCCATATCATAAATGCTTTCCTTGATGCTCCTTGATTTTCCTTTTATCTTGTGAAATTAAACTGCTGGCACTCCAGTGAAGTCATGCCATTGACGTTAGTGTCTCCTGCGCCAGGTCACGGATCTTCCCTGCCTCCCTGCTAAGATCCATCTCACAGGGGTGGGCAGAAGCTCTCTGCTGCTGTGCGTGGAGCATCTTCCAGCAATGCTCTGCTGGGCTCCACTAAGGCAGACACATACACACGCACATGCACATGCTGTCTCGCTGCTGCACAGCCATGGCTCCACTTGGCCATGGTGTGCCAGCCCCAGCTGGTGGGCAGATCTCTCTGGCATATGGTTTCATGGAGTGGGAGAGAGGCTGTGACACCCTGCTGTTGATGCTTGAGGTGCCAGTGCCAGGATGGAGATATGCGAGGTGTGGGGTCCAGGCTCTGCTGCACCACACAGACTGCATGTGAGATGCCACAGGCTTCTGTGATAGGGATCAGATGGACCCGAGTCTCAGACTGCTGCCACCCTTTTCCCAAGGGCATGGGTTTTCACACTGGGGCTTTGTTTTGTTAAAGTAGTGCAAGAGAGAAGGGAAGGAGTTACATGTGCTTTCTGTAAAAGCTGTTTGTGGATCTGTCCGCTGGGCTGAGCATGTCTGAGCGTTTGCCAAAAGGAGGGTGGAGAGAGCTGCTCTGAAAGAATTCTTGCTGAGGGGTTGAAGTCTGGGAGCCAGTGCACTAATGCCTTGTAAATTGGTTCAGTGACTTTTACGCATTTATATCCACTCCCTTTATTATACCCCCCGACCTAGGCTGCCAAACACTGTGAAAATGCAGATGGTTTAAGTGTTTCACTGACAGTCCCCCATGTATTATTCCTGTTCTGCAGTCTGCACTGTGCCTCTTCTAGCCAGTGAGAATATGTGTAAGAACTCCTAATGGCTTGGAAATCAGTCAGTATGGATTTTTTTCTTCAGACTGTTGAAATGGAGCCATATGTGTGGAGGCAGCAGCAGCTAGTATTTTCCCTTATTTAAACACTGGAGGCCATTCTCAGCTGTGATGTTGTCTCCTTCTCTGCAATGAAGCAGCTCTGGTTTACCCCAGTTTGAATTTAGGCACTGCAGTGGAATGTGGAATATAAAGTAACAGTCTTTCCTTAGAACTGATAAAATAGCATGTAATTCTTACTGGAATAATTGCACAAATAGCTTCCTAACTTCTAACATCATAGAGACAGCACAAATCTGGTAGAAATACAAATATTTGTGATTGGGTTTTCTTGTTTGCTATTTTGGCAAAACGAAGCACCCTGCAAATAGTCAGGGAAACTAGTCATAGAGGCTGAAGGGCTTGGTCTGTCAAATGCCAGATTTCAGTGGCTGTGATTTTTGCAATACAGTGGAAAAAAACGTTTTTAATCTTGTGGTTACCTGTGAATTGCTCAGTTTGATAGTGCTGAGGCATGAGCCTCGTCTCCTCAGGTACATGTTAACGCTTTTGAGCTTTAAGTATCTCATTGCAAATCTGCTAACTGAGGGAATAATGCAGGATGAAAAATGTGTAATGAATAATGAAGAGACTCAAGCTTTAGGAATTAATGATTCATGCTGAAATATATCTGCCTTTGACAATTTTCTTTTGCTGATATTTCATCTTGAACCTACAAATGGTTATGCTGTGCCCATCCCTGTGCACTTTAACAGAGATTAAAAAGAATAAGAGTTAGTTGCTAACATCCAAATAGAATCTCAAATGAGAGAAAATGTATATTTAAAAGCACAATGGAAAATTTAAGACAGTTAAATCCCTGCTTTGACTTTTCAGGATTTACATTAATATTGGAAATTCAGAGAAATATAAAGATGATCTTGCTGTTTTGCAAAGGTTGTGCATGAACACTTCTATTAGGAATTAACTTCCTGAGCATGCTCCTGGAAAGGAATGCTGCTAAATTAAGTTGTTGTGTAAAGACATATTTATATTAAACAGGAGGAAAGATAAATGTTCATGAATTACTGCAAGTAGATTTACAGCTGTTTTGTTTTGTCACCAGTTTAATGCAGCAGAAAATTTTGCTGATTTAACTTTAAAAATTGTTTCGAAGAGAAAGCATATTTTGAAAACACTTTATTTTCAAAAACCCCTACCTTTTATGTATTATTTGCACAATGACGGAATATTTTTAAATGTGCTTCAAGTATCTGTAAAAAAGTGGCTGGTAATTAATATTATTTGTGTTACAGAATAATTCATAGCTTTCTCTGAAGGGTGCCGAGGTTAACTCAGAGCAATAGATCCCCAGCCCAGGCCCTTCTTTGGCAAATAGGGCAGTGAAACCAGAGGAGCTCTGACCCAGACCCAGACCTTGATCCTGCTCTCCCCTCAAACCGGAGCTCTGTGCCTGTTGCTGTGCTTAGCAGCACAGAAACCTCTGCAAATGTGGGGACCTGGCCTGGTTGACTATTGAACTGAAATGGCCAGATGTTATTGCACTTATTCCTCAGAGCAGTATAGAATAGAGCAGACAGTTGGAAGGGACTAACAACAATTATCAGTATTTGGCTTCTGCAAGACTGGGCTAGGAACTCATTAGGAAAACTTTCCTATGACACTTCCAGTGTTTCCTGCATGTGTTCAGATGACAAAGGAACTGGCTTTCTTGAAGAATTTTGTTGTTTCCTTTCCTGACCTTGGTCGGTCTCTGCAGGTGTACAGCAGCACAATGAGAAATGCCTTCAACGTGTTTCCTTTACATCTTCAGAAAGGTTCGTTTTGGGAAGGCTGGGATGAAATGTGAGCCCTTTCTAATCATTCCTGTGGAGCATTATCTTTTCTATCTTTGTAATGTGGGGCATTACCCTTTGGCTGCACGTAGGAACTGAGTGCAAAAGTGTTGTGAAATGGAAGCAGTAAATCTGAGCAGATTTAAAAAATCTGGTGTGCTGGAAACAAGAAGTCACCTAACCCAATGGCAGTGACATGCAGTGAGTCAGCAAGCTGGAATGTGCTGTTGGCTGGGGGTGATGCTCTTCGGTGGCTTTCATCTGGATGGTGAAGAAAATGTGTGTTCTGTGGCTCTGGAGAGAGAGTTTCAGTCCAACTGGGATGAGTCCTGACTCTGTGGGATTTCACTGTGGGAAAGGATGCCTTCTCCAGTGCTACACAGGACAGCTTGTCTAGCACTAAAATAGAGAAGTACATGTGTGTGTTACAGGGGCTTTGTTTCACATCGGCACTCTTTGACTGTCACTGCAAAGATTTTCTGTCCTGTCTTATCCAGAGGGGAAAAAAAAAATAAAGATGTTACTGCTATCATTACAAACAGTAGGTTTGTTTTAAGGGAGGTCAAATTAACACTGAAAACAATGGGTACCTGAGCACGATTTGACAGTGGTGCTGCATCTATTGGCAGGCTGAGATATTTAATGAGCTACACGAAAGCCTGAAACAAAGTAAAGATTATTTTATAATGAGTCAGTTTACACTTATTGGAGCAGACTTGGTATTTGACAATTGTACAAATGTAAATATAAAGAGCTTCTACTGAGGCTGTAAACTACAGTTTTTAAACACTTTTTGCAATAACTTGAATAATAGTTGAAAATGTGGATTGTTTAGTGTGAGGTGTCCCTGACCATGGCAGGGGGATTGGAACTAGGTGATCTTAAGGTCCTTTCCAACCCTAACTATTCTATGATTCTATGATTTTCTTTTCTAGCAGTGATTGACCAGTTCAGCTGTCACAGGTTATATTTGAAAAAATGCTGTGCTTTATTTTGCCTTGACAGTCTGAAGGGGGAAAGGGAAATAAAGAGCAATTGTAGTCCCAGAGTTGCATTACCCAGTAAGAGCTTAATGCATCACACATCAGGAAAATGAGAAATTCTGGATTTTGATTTGACTTTACAGAGCAAGAGACCAAGTGGCATATGAGAAATGAGAGTGCTGTACTACATGCCCTTGTTAATAAATATGAAAAAATGTAGTTTACAGCAGGAATTCATCGTTTGGTATTTAGTTATGGAACAATCTTTCCTTCCTTCTGCTTATTGCTGGAAGGTCAGAAACCTGCTTCTGTAGAAGTTGTGCCTATTAGGCAGAGCAGCGTGTTTGCATGCATCCTATTGATGAAGTATAGCCAGGAGCCTGGGGTGATGGAGAGATTCCTTGGCTTGTAGTCGTGCAGTGGAATTGCTGTGGCTAAACAGGTGGAGATGGTTGGGGCATTGCAGATATTCCTGTCATAAAGCTGAGGATTTGTTTTTTGTTTTGCTGTTTAAGGGTTCCCTTCCCACCCCTCCTTTTCCAGCCAGCACTTTTCATTTCCTCCTCCTTTTTCCCTGCCAGTCCACATGCACTCAACATCCTTCTCCTGCTTCCTCATGCATCTCCTCTAGTTTTTTTCTTGCCCTGCTTTCTCTGCAGCACCTTCAGATTGTTTTGTACTGCAAATGAAACCGTGCCCCTCAAACCTCCAAATACAAGAAGGGAGCAGTCCTTTCAGGACTGCTTGAGTTTGACACAACTTGGAAGTGAGTCTTTCTAACGTAGTAAGAAGTACAATGATGATTTTAAAGGCTTTTATTGCCAGTTAAAGTCAAATGCTGCCTTCATCTTCCGGAAAGCAGAGACTGACTTCTGGTTTTAATTGGATTGGTAACATTTTGTTGTAGCCATCCTATAACTCTGTAGTGGTAGCTACTTTCAGTTATATAAATGATGCAAATCTCACAAAGTACTCATCAGCAATAAAAGCCTGAGCTGAAGATGCTACAAAGCTGTATGCTATACACGTCTTGGGCTATTACCGTCACTTCAGGGGAGGCCTGCTTGCCATCTAGGGTCTCTTAATTCTCTGGTTTAAGAATCATTGTAGGGATGTGTAGGGCCAAAGGGTCTCTGAAACTTATGAAAGCAGAATGTAGAATATAGCAGATGCAGTCAGGTGTGAGATATTATTCTCCTTGTTGATGTCTCTGTCCCTATCTCAGTCCACCAGTTACAGAGTGGAATTGAGTTAGAATTGCTAGGCAGTGCTCTGATGTTCAAGAACCCCAGAGTAGTGTTTCCCATGTCATTTGTTGCATGTGCTTACTTACTGGATGACTTCTGAAGTGCCCCCTTCCTTGGTCAAGACTTTTATTGAAAAGAAAATAAGCTAACTAATTTCTTAGATTTTTTAAGGCATTCAGTTAAAGCCATATACTGTGGTGCAAGGGGAAGATGCAATGGGGATGCCATTAAATGCTATCAGATACACTTTGAATAGAATTATATGTGGGAATGGAAGCTTTTTTCCTCTCCAGATACAGTAGCTGTAGCTTGTTTTGACCCATCTATGCTTCTATTGAAAGGATTTCCGTTGCATAACAAAGCCTTGGACAGGAAGCACATTATGTCATGACTTCTACTGAAATAAGGTATAGACTGTTGTAACATTTTAGACATGTACCTTTAAAGTGTGCTTTTCTCTATTGGAATTGTTTTCACTCTTTAGAAACTGGCTGTTGGGGAAAAAAAGGGCAAAATTTAAGGAAAAAGATTGTTTTTTTTTCTGTTAGTGTTTTAGTGCTAATAAGTTTTAGAAATATGAGATCTTGGAGGAGGGAAATAGAAGACCCATATTTAAAAAATAAAACATACTCCTTTTGCTGTATGTATCAGCTTTCAACAATAGATAAGGGTTGTGTCTTGCCTTGCCTGTGTCTGATATCTCCTCCTGAAGAGCTGTGGTGACCCCAGATATGGTAATCACCTTACATACTGATAGGACTTCAGCAGGGAGGTGTCTCTGCCCTATTAGTGTCTCTTCTGTGGCTATGACATCTGTCTGTCTTTTTTCTGTATTGAAGGACTGCTTTAGAAAAAAATCATTAGCACTGGTCTGTTGAAATCAATGGTAGCATGGGCAGGTTAAGTAACAGATCAGTTAGATTAGCAATACTTGAAAATCAACAGCAGCAGAAAGATTTCATCTTTAGAGTTTAATTGATTTTCTGTACCAATGGTGCTTTTAGTTCTGAATGCATTTTGTTGCATTAAGCAACCTGAGCTTTAAAATAGTTGGTTTGCTTCTGTATGTACAGCACAACAGTAATTACCCCGTAGATTAAAACTACATTCTTTGAGCTTTGTGACCTGTCCCAAAGTCCTAGATGTTCCTTCAAGTCAAATATTCTGTGACTGAAGAGTTTTTGGTAAGTATGAATATCTATACCATGCAAAGGCAAACCCTGGTATTAATTCCCTCTGATTTTGAAAGGAAATTTTCTCAGTAATCTTATGAGTAGTTTTGTTATTTGACGTGTGTTGATTACATCCTAGTTCCTTTTGCTTGTGAGGTGAAAACTGAATGGTGAGACATGTAATGATATGTACGACTTCAGCTGTAGTGAAAGCTGGTTTCTGTTTTCTAGAACTTTAGCAGTTATATGGGAGAGTTAAGATGACGAGTCTAGATACCATGAAGCAGAAAATATATATGGAGAAAAGTCACTCTCTATTAAAAACTTATGTGGAAAATACTTGCAATAATTTCTGTTGATGTAATGGGTTCATTATGTAGACAATACTAATCCAGGCCATGTATTGAGCAGTTTTCTTCCTGAGTGGCTTCCCTGAACAGGCTTCAAAGATAAGAGAAAATGTTGGTTTTTTTTGAGGTGATACTCCAGGTTAATGGTAATAAACCATAATGCATCCTAATAATGAGAACTTCAGTTGAGATTTACAGAGTTTTGGGAAGGAGATGCAGTGATCTGCTTGATACAAGGCGTCGTGTATTGCAGGAGACGTTTTTGTGCACTTCTCTGACTTTTCTCAATCCTAACATAGGTTTGTTTTCCTCACAGTTTTCCTTTCATGCATGCTGTTTTGTGCTGACCAGCTCTCATTCCAGTGCTTAAAAAATGTTCCCCACCTAGTGTGATGAATGAATCAACTTCTAAGTACAAGAGGAAAAACAGATTGTATCCATCACCAGGCAGAATCTCCTGGGAAGCACGAGTTCAGGAAGGATGCAAGAATGTGACCTGAAAGCCAGAGTAATCTTAAACACACTTTTTTAACCTTGAGAGAATAACATTTAGGGTTACTTAATGGATGGTTATCTGTGGCCAGAGGCAACTGAATTTCTGAGCAGAACACAGTGCCCATGAAACTTCCTGTTGGGGGAGGCTGGTACTAAAGATAGTACCTTCAGGGCTTCAGCTTCCATTGAGAAAGCTTTCCAGAGGGTGCACCAAGCACAGGTTTGTACAGCATACAGCCTAAAGCAGGTAACTGTAAACAAGCGTATTTTTGTGTATAATCTTCAGAGGCTTTCTAATCTAAATCATCAAATATTTAAGCATGTTTGTAACGGGCTGTGGAGCTTTTCACTTGTTGTAGCACATGGCTGAAGAACAATGTTCATTGCCCAAGTAAAAAATGGTTTCAAGCACCTGCGCCACGTAGCATCTGCTAAACCTGTACTGGCAGCCTGTTCAGTGAATGAAGGGAGGAATAGGGCATGATGGAACTTGAGCTGTTGTCTTGCCGTAAAGAGAAGGCTATTTGGGCAATTGCAGTTTTCCTTGGTGGGTGAAGAGAGCTTGAGGTTGACGTTCCTGAAATGTTCAGAAGCTCAAAGTTCAAGTGTTAGATAGTGGGAGATAAATCTTCACCTCTGTCCAACATTAAGCTTGCTTAATATGAAAAGAAGAAAGTAGTCCTTCAGTATGAAGTGTTGCATTATCAGGATGATAATTAAAACAATTAAGTAGTCTCCTGATAGGTGGAGAAGCCCTGAAATGCATCACTGAAAACCTAACAAAAGCATAATTTTATCTCCCTTCTGCCACCAGAGATGTTTCTGTGAAATGACAAAATGTTTACAGAACCAAACTAGTTAAACCCTGTTATTGCCTCTTCTGACATTTTCAAAGCCTTGATAAGAATCTCTTCTTCATCATGTTTGCTTGCTCCTTTTTGGAAGTCGTGTCACACTGCTGTAACAGAGAAAAAATCAGTTTTGGGGAGAGACACTTGTGTAATTTACTCTGGTTTGTACTGAGACCTCTCCCTTAATCACATAGAAAAAAGATGAATTGCAAAATTTGGGATTCGCAGATTATCCTTCATTAGAAAAGAGATTTAAAAATTGAATGCACCTCCCATAGGCCTGTTGTTGTTGAACTGCTACATTGCAAATCCTTTGAAAGGGTAGGTCAAAGTCAAGATAATAATTTCTTTGTTTCAAATGCCATACAGCTCTAAGCATAGTTCAAGTCCTGGTGTAAAATGCTGACAATTAGAGAAAATACTTGGTTATACTGCCAACAAACACTTGTCTTTTGGTAAATGCAGCACAGGTAAACTTAAGTGTTATGCTGGCTTTCTGAAAAAATTAGAAATGAATCCAGGCTTTATTTTAACCTGAATTTTAAGACTTTTGTTCTCCTGAATTTTTAGCCCCTTTTTTTTTTTTTTTTTTAATTTTCAGTTCTTGGTCCTTTTTTTTCTTTACATTCAGTGAGCTAAATGAAGGATATACTGACTGATACTGGCATGAAATACAGTGCAGATCAGTTTAAGACCTTCAGTTAAGAGGTACTAAATGACAAGACATAAAAATGAAGTATACCAGACACTGAATACAGCAAGCAAACTTAAAATTTGTTTTTCGTTTTCCAACAATGACAGAATTTTTTAAAAATAATTTTAATAGATTGATTTAAAATGTTAACTTTTTACATATTTTATAATTCACATGTATTTATTACTTAATACTGCATTAAACTTAGACTATAACCTATATAAAGTAAAATAAGTTACACAGGAAAAATAAGATTCAGGTAGCTTATTCCTTAACAGCGTGGTGTGAAAGCAAAGCATGGGAAAGTTGTTATCTGTACTTGTGCTCAGCAGCTGCTGTGGGCTGTATGGAAGCTGAATCAGCCCTCAGCTGTTTCCTCTCCAGGTATTCAGCTTCAAAGCAGCTTAAACTGACCAAAGTCTGGGCTACTCCTGTCCCATGTTCTGCCCCCTCAGATCTGTGCCACCTCCACCATGCTCACTGAGTTGGTTCAGGGAAGTGGCCTATCTGAAAACAGTTCATTCTTCCGATGCAGGTGAGTGTAACAAGGAATTCCTGTCTGATGCTGAAAAGGAGTTGCCTTTCTTTAGGCGCTGTAAGAGTAACAGACCCCTGAGTTCATTCAGACATTGCACAGAAGACACAGCAAAAGGTATTCCACTAAACCTGGACAATGGAATACAGTTCTGCACTCCCTAGAGCCACATTCTGGCATCTCAACTGACTTTGGGCAGAGTCATGACTAGTCTCACTTATTTGGGACTGTTCAGGAATTTCAAGAGGCTGATCTTCCATATAAGAAAAGATATGAATTGCTCACATAATGCTGTTCACTGGTGTTACTCATAAAGCAGTAATGGTCTGGTTTGGCAACTGCTAAGCCATTGTATCTCTGTCATCTTTGCTGATAGATTTACTATTAATGTGACAATTAAGTGGCACATTAAATGTTGTAACCATTATTTCATCTTTTTAGAATACAGTCTAGCTTATTAAGTGTAATTTGACTTCAGCTATACTTATTATACCAGTATAAATGGCTCTGCTTCAGGTGAAACTGAACTTTTAGTGAGGTCAAGATGTATAAAGTTTAGCTAGCTGTCAATTTTTATGAATCTGTTCTGAAATACCTACGTCTGTGGAAAGGCAGGTTTCTCCCTTCAACAGAGAACAGAACTTACAGCTTTTGAAAAACTGTAACCAGAATATAGCAATACTATCCTTAATATGGCAAACTTAAGAAACTGAAAAGTCACATGTGGTAGGTTTGCAAAGGTGTGAACAAAGTTATGTTGCTGTTAAGGCACTAAATGAATGTAATAGAACACTTCTCCTTAGAAATAATAACAAAACCAACAATAGTAACAGTGATAAAGGAACATTCATATAGTGTCTGTCATTCAGGAGTGGCAGGCAGCTTTTGTGGAGGACTTCTAAGTAGAAGATAGCAGGTACGACTAACCCATCAAGTCCTGTGTAGTTAGACATTAGAGCTTGTCTGACATTAACTCTGCCTAAAGAGGCATCACAGTAAATCTTAACTGTGTGTAAGTGCACCAAGAGCTTATGCTTCACAACAGAAGTAGACAGTACATAAATAGTAACAGTCTTGAAATCTCCATTTGGGCTGGGAACAGCTCTGTGTTGGTAACAAAATGGCTTGGGAATGACCAAACTAAAAGGTTAGAGAGTGGGTTATTCAAAGCTTCTGAAACAGGCTGAATTTGTATGTTCTGTTGTGATTAAAAAAATAAAACCACACCTCTGCTCCTAAAAGGAAAATCAAATGAAATGACCCAGAAAGAGATTATTTTGATGAAAAGGATTTTCTAAAATGAATGCCATCACTAAAATTTTAAAAACGCTTTACCTGTAGTTCCTCATTTCTCCAAGGAACCAAGTATACTTCTTGTGAAATGGCATTTTTCTTGAATCAGTTAGTCCATCTTGAAGTGAGGCTGCCTTTACATTATCATCACCTCTAAACCATTATGTGATATACAGACGGTCATAAATTGCCTCTTGCAACATGAGAAATAAAATGGTAATGGATTCCCATTGGATTATAAATGGCAGTGGTAGGAAAACCGTCATAATTTTGTGGCTTTACCACATATGAATTATAGGCATGATCTCTCACTGGCAGGATGCATATAAATATCTCTAATCATTGTGCATTCATTTATGTATTCTCCATTATGCATGTAATGTGTCTAAAGCTAAAATATACAGCCATGTAGATGACAGCAGAGTCAGACGAAAAATAGTTCTAATGTTTGTGCCACAGTGATTTGTGCCAGAAGGAGAAGCCTTTCAATAGCGTCTTTCTGGCCTCCTTGGAGGGTTACCATTACCGGAGAGGGACTGTGGGCATGGTTGGAAAGGCTGCCTTGCTCCTCACAGGTAGAAATGTAGGTATAAAGATTAATGAGCAGGCAGCAGCCACAGATTTACTGGCCCTACCAGTTTAGTTCTCGGCTTACTGATGTTTAAAGAGCACACTGAAAGCTCCCATCGCTTTGGCTTTTCCATTCAGCTTTTCATGAGTCCTATGTAGAAACAAGTCATTATTGTTCAGTCTGAAAAGTGATAGATTATAAAAATGGAAAAATCTACATAGTTGAGAGCCAAGCCCACAACTGCTATTAGAAGCCTGGTTTCTAGTGCATCTGATGGCTGCATGCTGATGCCCAGTGAGCAACTAGGAGTTTGTTAGGGTCACCCTGTCCTTGTGGTCAGCTCCAGACTGATGTAATGTTTCAGTGAAACTGAAGACCAGATACTTGGTGATTATAAACTTGCCACTGTTTTGAATAATGCCATCCAGTGTAATTCAAACAAGGCAGCCTCCCTGGAGCTAACAAAGACCACCAGAATGTTCCGAGGCTGGAGTTTCTATACCCAGTAATTTTGACACAGCCCTCGCTTCTCTTACAACCTTATCTAGGGAAAATATGCTTTCTGCTCCTGTGCTTCCTCCAGGTGGTATGACCAGACATTCCTGCCATCTATGTTATAGTTGCTGATTAAAACACAGGATACTTCTCTTTCCTTTTCCCTTCTTTTGTGTGGATATCTGTCATTATTATCAGCTCTGTATATTTTAGCTATTTTACCTCAAGAGGATACAACACTGAACCAATAGCTATTAAAAATAAATCTGTAAAAGTGCCCATCTAACAACGGAGGCAGGAGATGGTGCTCTTCCATCTATGCTAGTGGTGATGGGCTTTCCTGGGGTCTTCCTAGCTGTGCTTTCAGACCTGGTTTCCCCATGCTGGCTTATGAGTTCTGACAGTTTGTTCTGCCCCAGATGAATAAACCTTTTCCATGTGCTGCCAGGATGATTTCCTGCATCCAGCCCCGGAGCTCTCCACAGGATTATGGTGTTTTCAGTTTATTTCCTGCTCTTGTTTGCTGACCTTCCCTTTGCAATTTTGTGATGGCTTCAGTTTTCGGTAATATTGAGACATCAGGGTGAGATGACCGCGCAGACTGTATTGTATTTAAAGGTTACATACAATACAAAAATATTGAATTAATCTGGTTGTGAGTACAGGAAAATTTTCTTATTGTGCTCACATAGAACAAAATGGTGTGCAGTGGATGCTGCTGCTCTGAAAACATAAAAAACCTGGGCCAGAAAGCATGGTCTCCAGTGGGGGCTGCTGTTTTGTTCCAGGTTCTTTGTTAAATAACTCTTCACTGTCTGAGAATTTATTTTAATGCAGCTGCCTGTGGAGTTACTTAAAAGCACTTTCTTCTGCAAATCTCCTTGGAAGGATTCTGCAAATGCCACAATTATTTCAAAGAATGAAAATAACATTTAATATGTTCTCCTGCATTAACCTTCTTCCCTCTTGTCCTGGGTTCAGCAGTAGCAATTCTTTTTCTCCTTCTTAGTAGCTGGTGCAGTGCTGTGGCTCTTGACTTTCATATTATCGGTGGCAGCAGCAGTGGTTTGTGTTATACCTTAGTTACTGGACTGTTCTTATCTCAACCCGTGGGAGTTACATTCCTTCGATTCTCCTCCCCATCCTTCCTGGAGGAGGAAGGTGTGTGTGGGGGGGAGTGAATGGGTGGCTGCATGGTTCTGAGTTACTGGCTGGGGTTGAACCACAACACCTGTAGTAAGTAAGAAGGTACAAAGTATAATTTCATGTTCTGGACACTGCATTAAGCAAATAGGTAAATGAATATTTCTACAAGTTATACCGTATACACATATTACAGCAGGCTGCCACTTTAGTAATCTGGGTAATTTATTTCCTTACTCTTGTGTATATTCCCAGCAATTGTTTGGCTCATATAAGCTGTATGTCCTTTGCAGTTAAGACAGGCAAACATTTATCGCTGTGATTCACAATGAAGTTATTAGGATTTGATAGGAGGTATAATATTTTGCCACAATTAGGTTGTGTCTGATTTTATTTCTTTCTTTTTCTTTTTTCCTTTTAAAGAAATGCTGCTGTTAGTTTGATTCTTTGATGAAATATGTTTTCTTAGATAAGAGATCAAGTATAATCTTGGTTTTAGAGAAAGATATATAAAGGGTGTTTGAGCCTATAGGTCCCTAAGTCTGGAGAGATACTTTTTACAAGGACATGTAGTGACAAGAGAAGGGTGAATGGCCTTAAACTCAAAGGATAGATTTAGATTAAATATTAGAAGTTCTTCCCTGTGGGGGTGCTGAGGCACTAGCACAAGGTGCCCGGAGAAGCTGTGGCTGCCCTATTGCTGGCAGTGTTCAAGGCTGGGTTGGATGGGGCTTGAAGCAACCTGCTCTAGTGGAAGGTGTGCCTGCCTGTGGCATGGGGCTGGAACTGGATGAGCTTCAAGGTCTCTACCAGCCCAAACCAGTCTGGGATTCTGTGAAGTCTTTCTTCAAAACCAGCTCTATCCCAACAACTTCTCAATTCAAATTTTCAACTGATAGAAATTCCGCTGTTTCCCAGACTATGACATTTCTCTTCTTCACTACAGTTGGGAGGGATGTCTGAGTACATTCTAACAAGATCAGCCTTTTGTTTTTCTATGATGGCGAATATGTGCTCGTCATGTAGCACAGAAGTGTGAGCCTGAAGGCCAAACATACAGGGACTATAGAGCAGTGTGGTTCCTTAGAGTGACATGTTCAATCATAAGCTTCAACTCATTTAGCAATTTTAATTCATGTCATTACATAGGCCTTAAATAGCATAGAAGCTTTAATGGTTCATCTTCTTTAACCTGGAATGATTGTTGTTTAAATTGCACCTAAGACAGGGCTTGGAAAACTGTTCACTGTGACTGAGGATTTGCAGGCAGAAAAGCCAGAGTGCGTAGCCAGGTTCTGCACCTGCTGAGTGCTCACCAGCGGGACATCTTTGTCTGCTCCCTATTTACTGGAACTGCACAGGCTGACTGCATGCAGGGATCTGGGTCATGCAAGATTGAGGGGTGAACAGTTGAGTGCAGAGATTAAGCAATTCTATGTGCAGTTTTGAGCATAAAAGCTAGAAGCCGTGGGTCAAAGTGACTGGAAATAGGATCATTAGTAACTCATACAGTTAATAAACTATATAGATACGCAGTCATCCAGCCATCTGCCTGACTGCATGAGCAAAGTCTTCCCCAAGGTATATGATAAAATACTCTCAAAATCTGTGTCATTAAGGATCCTGCAATATTTGTAAAGCCATTTCATTTTATATTCGATGCCTTCCTAAATAAGACTAATTAACCCTGTGGCTAATACAATGAGAAATCATTCTGTGATAGTCAAACTGATTCAAACCTACTGTTTCTTGAACTAAGCAGAAACATGTTCCCATACAGGCCACTGTCAGTGTGTTCCAGCGTAGCTGCCTGTGGTCTGAAACATTGCTTCAAAGACGCAGGATTGCTTCCTCCAGAAGTCCTGGTGAGGTTTTAAAGTAGGTTGAGGAAGGCAAAACTTGGAGCTCAAGTTCCCCCTCTTAGCAGTCTTTTATGTAAATCACTTCCTCAGCCTGGGAAAACACTGGTAACTTTCAGTAAGGGTCAGTTAAACTGTAATGAGTGAATGTAGGCAAGTGTATGTGCATGTTAATTTTATGCGAGCACAGTTGCTGGTATTTTATATGATGAATTTAAATGCATGCAAATCCCTCTAATACATTAAATTGATAGTTTCTGGAGTCTGAATCTGAGAAATAACTCTCATGGAAATAAAATGGTATTCAGAGACAGCTTTCCTCTACTGTAGCTATAACTCTTTTTTTTTTTTTTTTTTAACAATCGTTGTCAAATAATTACCCACCAAATAATCAAGTATCCTAAAAGTAAACTAAACACCCATATAAAATCATTTCTGAAAGCTGTGCTAAATGCTATGAAGTTAAAAGTTGAGAAATAAAGCTGTCAATGCAATAAGCTTGATTGCACCATTATGTGGTCTCAGCTGATTCAAATGCCGAGGACTTCTTGTCTACCTTGCATTTTTGAGTTAAAGATTCACTTCCTTTTCCCTACAACTTACAAGAAAGTTCATAATTTCTATTCCTAACATTAAATCTTTGCTGTTTCCTTTTTTGCGTCCCCCAGAAATAGGGCATAGCTTTTAGCCGATCAGAATACTTAGAGAAAATTAGACGTAATTTTATGACCAATTGGACTTATGATGTTTATGAATCTTGAAGAGGTTTTGGGTAAATTGTCTAGAATTTCACAGCCAGCTGCTAAAAGGATCTGAGAAAGAAGGTAGCATTTCTGAGTCATGATTAGATTACTAATTCAAGCTACTGTTTCAGCACCTTTTGTAGTGGCCGTACAATGTATCAGGGTGCATGTATTGCAAGTAAGTTATTAAAAATATTGTTCTCTTTGGACATGGGCCATGGAGGCCTCTTGTAGTTCAGCAGTTTGCATTTAATTTCTTAAAAGATCTTAATCTGGGGTAGCTGAATTTAGTCTTGGTCTCTAAGAATGTCAGAATGATATTCTGCATGCAGATAATATATCTGGAATTGATCTAGTTTTCCCCCTATAAGGAGTATCTTCAGGTTGTACTGCCTAATAATGTTGAACAAAAGTAGAGCAGTTTAATGTAATACTACCTAGTGTTCTTATTAGACCCTCATAGTCTTTCTTCTCCAGGTGGTGTTGAAAATGCAGTTTACCACCAACATCCTCTGTGTGCCTCTGAAAAATATTCACATCTCCATTTTGAAAGAAAGAATCATTGACAATTTTCCTCAAATTTGCCTCAGGCCTCTTTCCAATTAGAAAAGCGAGATGGGATAAGGACTTAATCTGTGTGCTAAATCAAAAGTAGTTTGCACCTAGATGTGCAACAGGAGAAACTAAGCATCTGTCAGTAACACAGAATAATGGCGCCACTGAAAATCATCAGAGCAGGAGGAATGGCCTTGTTTTCCTAAGTTACTCACTGGGAAAGACTTAAGCTGTGATTGATGAGATGCCTTAGAAATGCTAACAGTATCAGTCAGCTGGCATTTTGCTACTGCTGCAAGCAGTTTCTAAGACAGCTGAGAACAATACTCCAGGGAGGCTGGCTGCTGGTGGAAGCATGCTTTCTTCCTCCATAATTCAACCATGGGTTTGGTGGTTTCATTTTAGTAGCTTGAAAATACGTGCTTTGCCCTTCACCCAGTCAATGCTCACATTAGTAAGAATGGCATAAGACAGCAGGAGTGAAAAAGACAGACCAGACATATAGCGCTACTTAGAAAAAGCAAACCTTAAGCTGCCCTCTTAGTTTCATTTAACAGAGAATTCCAGTGCAGAATGTGACAGAATGAAGAAAAGTAACAGCCGAGACCTGATCTGCTCATCTGCAGAGGGAATTTAATTACACTTTTGTTTTGCTTATGTAATTTCCTTCTTCCTCCCTTCCTGTCAAGCTCTGTTCTCATCAAGGGGTATCTGACAAGGAAAAGATGTGAATATGATGCAGCTGAAAGCTTTTGAGCTCTTGGGATTTAGGTAGCGAATGCAGACTGATCCAAAGCCCCCGATCTCCTTACTACTGGATTTCTCTCCACCTCTTTGAGAGAGGGAAGATAAGCGGGAAGGCATTCCAGGGCACAGAACCAGGGCAGAGACAGCTGAGTGGGCCTGACCCTGGTTTCACTGAAGAAAGGTGCTTGTGCTTCCTCATGTGCTCAAAGAGCAAAGCAGTCGGGCTAGTGCAGCAAGGCTGGCGGCTGGTGAGCTTCACCTACATTTACAGGTTCTGTGTATGAAAGACCCCAAAATCTTCCCTATCCTGCCACTGTTGGCTGAAGAGCAGCCACATCTCATGGCAGCAGTGACCTCTGTTTGAGCCTCAGCTGCTGAGATCCTGCTCACACCCTGAGGAGAAAGAGACCACCAAAATCTGCTCTAGTCTTGGATGGCAGGGTTACCAGAGGGTTTCACAGCTGAATTAACTGCATATGTAATAACTATCCCACAATGTGATGCTAAGGCTAGGGAGAAGATGTGCTCTTTGGACACCTTCTACTACTCACTTGCCCAAAGCTCATTTGCTTTTCCTTCCCTTTTCAAACAAGCCCTGTCTCTGTTGTTTGTATGCAAACATAGTCTATGCTCCTCACCTCCCTAACACTAAAATCACTACTTGGGTAATCCTGCTTTCCTGTTGCAGGTAGTTGGCTCACCTGCAAAACCTGATACAGTCTCCAACTCTGTTAAGCCTTCAACTGCTCACATCATCCACCCTGCTTTCCCAGCTCTTCAACCAATCTGTCTTTACTGGCTTTCTGATATTCCCCTGACACTGCTCTTTGTTAAGTGAATGCTTGTTGCCTTGGTGTATGGCTCGTTCATCAGTTCATCTGTGTTTGGTTTTGTACTGCTTGTAGCCAAACTTCTTGTCTTACATTCATTTTCTGATTGATTTCTTTTCTTCCCTAGCCAGTGCCATCTATCTCCAGCTCTTTATCTATCCTGCTGTCCCTCATTATCTGGCACTGATTTTTGCTAATTTTAAAATGTTCCCCTTTATGGCCCCTAGAACCAGCTATAGTAAGCAGGCAAAAAAGCACAGACATCCTTGAAATGTCTTGGCTCTGGAATATTCTAGGGAAACATATTCAATGGGCATGAACTCTGCTTACGAAGTTATCTCAAAATCAGGCAGGTTATAATGAAAACTAAAGCTATTTATGTTTTGTCTCCTTGCTGCACATACTCCTGCTTTTAAAGAAAAAAAAAATCTTGTAAAAATCTGCAGTTAACCTGGGCGCAATTGGCTTGTTCTTCTTTCAGGGTCCTTCTCAGAAATGGCAGAAGTGCTGTGATTGCAATGCTCACACAAAATGTCTCCCCTTAGAAACGCCCTAAGTGGTTAAGACTGGACAAAGTTCCAACTGGAGATGGTGTTCTGCAGTCCCAAATGTTTGAAACCGCAGTGACAGCCTCTGCTCCAGCTGTGCCTGAAGGGCTTACCACAGGGTTATGATTTGCATGTGCTTCCTTCCCTTCTGTGGCTTAGTGGAGCTGCTTCGCTCTGCTCATGCTTTAGGTCTGTCAGATAGATAAGACCCAGGCACTATTGTTCTTCTTCAGTGTATTTTAATTCAGTAGCACCACGAATCATAAAGGAAATCTGTTTGTAGATTTGTTACTAGTTGTATCTTTAGGAGAACAACACCTGGCCAGGCTGGTATGTGCTGACAGTTGGCAGTATGGAGACATCTTAAAGTTAGGACAAAACCTCTCTCATGCCTGCTGTATCACACACATTTTCACTGTGCAATGTACACAGCAACAACATCCATCAGGAAGAGGCTCTCTGCAGCATTTGAAGGGCAAACAAAGGGGAAGGAGCTTTGATTAGTGAGCCTTGATTGTATTATACAGGGATCAAAGGAGATAAAACACAGTCTATTGCACCGTTTGTAAAATAAAGATTCCAATTACAGAAGGTGGTGCTGCATCTGTGCCCTCCTGACAGCTGTGAGGAGAATGAGAACAGCAGGTCTTATTGCATTAAGTTATTAATAATTAATTCTTCCTTGGAAATGTGCAAGCTTTGGCACTGCATGTAGTGGTACAGAAGTCTGCTTTGGTTAAGGCTGCAACTGTCAAAACTGCCACCTTCTCCCTTCTTTTAATTTTCAAAGTACATGGGTATTCAGGAGTCCAAGGGTCTGTCTACAATGGTGGGTGCAGAGAGCTAAACCAAGTTCAGTGATAGATAGAGTGTAACTTTATCTACAGCTGGGGAAGAGGTACGAAATTGTCCTTATCCAGCATGGGCATTTTGCTCATGAGCTGAGTGAGCTGACATGACAGCTAAGGCCAATTGTGTGTGGCTGGAGCTTAGTGGCTGGAGCTTACTCATAACCCCCAGACACAGGCACTCCATAGCATGGCTGTTCCCTTGTCCCATTCCCTGTAGGATTTGCTCAACAGAGGGAAACCGAGGCAGAGTTGTTGCTGCTCAGGGAAACAGGCAGCAGCTAAAAGAAAAACCTCTTCAGCTCAGGTGGAGGCTAACTTGAGGCATGCGAGATGCAATGCTTTCTGGTGTCTGTGGGATGTTGGGGGCTCAGTGTCCCAGCCTGCCCCAGAGTGTGAACTGCCCCTTCCGAGGTGTGAAGAGCACCAGCTAAGCCCTGCTGCTGCAGTAGGTGCAAGCAGGGACCCTAACTGCAGGACCCTAAGTGCAGCCTGCTGCTGAAGCGTCCTCCTTGCTAATGCAGGGCTGCCCGCTGACAAGTGCCCTCCCACTGCTAATTTCTGCAAAAAAGCACCATGCTCTAACAATGTTTTACATGCAGTGCTGAAAGCATAACACAGATTTGGATGGCTGCTGTGTGCTGTATGCAGAACAGCTTTTTAATGGTTCTAGGCCAGCCCAGCAGAACTTGCCTGTCTTTGGGAAATGCATTTATTAGTTGGCTGTGATATGTTGGCAAATGATGCTACACCAAATGTGCTTCCAGCCTCCTGCTGTGAGGATGCTTCACATTCTGATGCGTACCTTAGAAGTGTTTGCACATTATATGGTATTTGCAGTATATTTGTCCTAGCTTTGATCATGATCTTGCTGACTGTATGCGAGCAGCATGCCCTTCCCTCTATCAGCAGCAATCCTTTTTATAGTATTTTATAACAAGTTGTGTATAAATTGTCTTACAGTTCTCTAATTAGTATTCCTTTCTTGCACTACTAAGGCAAATTCTGGGTCTGTTTTTTGTACCAGCTGATAGTGTGGCTCAACCTGTACTACGTAATACTTGTACATGAGCTATGTGTAGTGCATAATATATGCTGCTTGTTAAATTGGGCATTTTATATATGGTTATAGGTAGTATAGTAATACTATAAAAGGGCTGTCTGGAAGGCATATTTCTGTTGCCTCAGATTTCAGTTGTACAAACTGGATTTGCTTCCTCATAACAGGAGATAGAATTAGACTTGATGGATTTTAAACACAGGGAAAACCTGAATTTTAGGATGGGTGTATTGCCCCAGCAGGAAATAGCCCCTTGGCATGTGAGGGGTTTGGTCTGCTGGCTGATGCCATGAGGAAGGTATGATTCTGCCTGCAACTCTGTCATGAGCCTGGCTGTCTCTGTTTTCAGGCACATCGTATGCCTGGGCTGGCTGCATGGGAGCAGGGCTGGCTCCTGTGCCTGCTGGCAGGAAGAGAGTAGCCGTATGCTGTGTTTGCCAGAGAGTTACAATGAATGTACCAAATATCTTTCCTCAAGCTGTGCTAGGAGACCATGTGTGTTTAGACACATGCTGGATAACAGTACGCCATCCTATGTATGCTTCCAAGTTCTGTAAAATATCCCCTCAGCTTTCACTTCTTTTCCCGGAGAAGTTACCAGATGCTTCATTATTGTTTTGCAAACCAAGCTGCATATTACCCATATGTTTTCCCCCTTGTTTTTCAGGAGGCAAACTAAATGTTGGTGCCCATTTCAGATATTCATCAAGTATAGTAGGTAGGTTGGAACTGGAGAGCAAGAGCTTCTCTCAGCACAGAGCAGACACAAAATCCTTTCAACATACACTGGGATGGTTTCACAGTGGTGATAGGGCTGCAGGGGCCTGGCTGCCACCAGCAGCTGAAGTGGAAGCTCCTGGGTGGCACAGACTTGATGGGGAAGGATGAATAATCTTCACACACTTGCAAGAAAGGGAATATTTCAGCATGACAGCCAAACCTGCTGGTAAGAGGTGGTAGGAGATTTTTGATCCTTTAATCTCCTATCTGAAGAAAAGGAGAGATGTTTCTTCCTCCAAGTCTAGAAGGGGTTATCAGCAGACACTGGGGTGGTGCAGGGACAAGAAAGGGATTGGAGAAAACTGCATGTTTCACTGAGAGCCAGTCAAAAGAAGGCCGGGGGGCTGCGGGCATAAAGGGTGTCTGAGGTGAATGAGGCTTAATGATAGGCCTTTCTTTTTTACTCAGCCACTTGACAGAGTCTCCATTAAAGGCCTAAAGATGTAGCTATATACACAAAAATGTGAATCCTGGGACAAATGCTCCCTTGTTATCTTCAATACCGTGCAGCTATTCGGGTGAGTTTAGGTCTACCAATAAAATAAAGACACAACTGAAAACAAAATATTTAGAAATTAAGTGCTTATCACAGAGTAAATATTAGTCAGAACCAGGTGACAGACTCTTGTGAATAGTGCCTTAATTCCCAAGTGGTCCTTTTGCTAATGCAGCTACACTGATGCTTAGTGATTTGGAAGAATTTAGATGGAAACTGTCAGATTTTCGTGTTTTGCTTTGTTGAATTTTCAAGAAAAAAAACAGTTTTGAATTTTCTGATAAATATTTTGCCATGTAAAACTCAACCAAATGATGCATAATTCAGTACAATTCCCTCTCTTCAAATTTCTCAGTAATTTCTACAATTTTTTGTCTTGATTTTCTAAATGGCTTTTTGTGAAACTGCTTTGGGGAAGGGGATCTTTGACATTTTTCATGAATCCTTTTGTGCCTCTTCATCTAATGCAATGCTATAATAAAAAGTTTGCCTAGCAACCAATGGATGCTTGAACTATCATGGAAAAACTTAATATCATGTCTTACTGGCACAACCTCAACAATTCAGCTGTCAAAAGGTTGACACTTCAGTGGGTGACAAGTTCGAGAAATTATTAATAGTGTAATTTCTGATGTGTTTCATGTCAGGGTAAAAATACTAATTGTTCAAGAGCTGAATTTAGACTGCTCTGAGATCAGCTGAAAGGACCAGAAGGAAATCTGGTCTAGTGGAAGGTGTCCCTGTCCATGGCAGAGGGGTTGGACCTAGGTGATCTTTAAGATCCTTTCCACCCAAACCATCCTATGATTCTGTGAGGAAATTGGAGACCGTAGGTTGACCATAGGTGCCTAATATACCTGCTTTACTGTCAAGTGAGAGAAGGGCTCACATGGTGTGGGATTTCTTTGGAGGAGAAAAGGCAGTTTGTGAGAAAGCCAGAGGTTTCTCTGATGCCCCACAGGGATTTATAGCTGTGACTTGGTCTTAGTTGTAAGGAAGGGGTCTGTGATCTCGTGGCTTCCCTGCCTTTCAAAAGCTACAATCAGTTCTGCTTGTAGCACAGTTTAGAAAGCAATGACCTTTCTACAGAATACTTGAGCAACTTCCTGAATAGTGCACCATGACTTTGGCTCCAGCAGTCTGTGCTGGGGTACTGTAAGTACCATAGGTTATTCTTATTTTAATTTTGACTGTATCCTGATTACTACATGCTACTCTGTAAATGGAAACACAGTCATCTTTAGAAGTTACCCATACTTTGTGCAGGCAGTCTTCAGGGTACCCCTGCTGAAAAGTAAGCTGCAATGCCTCATGTTGTTGTGCAGTGACTGCTGGTTCCCATTGGCAGTAATTACTGTAGTTTGCTGTATGCATCGGTGACCTCCCTTCAATATCTGGCATAATAATGCTCCTGTTCCAGTTTGGCCCCATGACACAAATGAGATAGGAATATGAAAATGAGGAACCATGTTCTGACACTGAATTATTGTGGAAGCTGCAAGCAGGAGCTGTGACCAGAATACAGCCAAGAGGATTTGTCCCCTTCTCTCAGAGGCAGCCTCGCGCTGCCTGCTCTATGGGGGGTAATACAGCACATATTAAAGCTGATGAAAACTCTGACTGCTGAGTGCTCAAACTGGAGGGCTCTGCTCTGCCTTTCCTGCCTTGGGAGAGTTCTGCAATCTAGGGCTATGATATATGATCAGAATGTTTTATCGTGGTGATGCTGCCTCAGCCAGTGGCTGGCTGCCCTGCACTGTTACCAGGGCTGGTTACTTGTGCTTTGGCAGGCACAGCACCTGTGAGCAGCTGTGAGTTAACTGGCCAGCCAGGGCTAAAAAAACCTGGGGACGTTTGCCTACAAATGTGTTTGTATGTGAGGTATGGGTGCTCAGAACTGGTTGGCCTCAGCAGACCTCTGTCAGTCATTCCCTGATTTTGCATCTGTTCTTCTATTGAGTAATGTCATGACTTTGAATATTAAGTATAAAAATAGAGGTTTGTAGTGCCCATATTGTGCAGGTCTGCAAGGGAAATTGTGCATATGCCAGGACAGTGCACATGTGGTTAAACTCTGCCCTGAATTGCATATAAAGTAAGCTATTTAATTACAAGCGACTAAGAGTTTACAAGCAAGTTGTATCTGATTCATGCACATCATAACTGGCATGAAAATAATGCCTGTACTTCAACAGATGAGCATATAAATTAAAATGTTAAAAATAAAATACTTCATCCTTAATTTGTGGTGGTTCAAGGCAATAACTGTCGTAGACAAATTAATATGTTTTATTAGTAAATCAACATGTTGAAGATGTAGTCTAATCTGTTATGCAAGGGGAATCATGCCAGCATGCAATGACAGCACATAATGTATACAATTCCTATTGATTTTCTGCTGTTCAGCACCTTGAACAAATTGTAGCTTCTGAACTGTGGAGTTAGTGGAGAAGTGGAGAAGTCTTGCAAAACTGCTGAAGTCTTCGCAGCTAAGTGGAGGCAGCTTGGAAAACATGTAGTTCCTATAGCATTATTCAGATTTTAGCTGGACAGGAAAATACCACAGGGATGCTAATCATTAAATATGTTGCAAATGTTATTTACATACCTACTCATTGAGTTGGTAGTCATGTATACATATACCTTTCAGTACAAGACAGGAGATACTGGATCTTAATTATCCACAGATTATTAGACCCTCAAACATTCACAATAAACACAAGAAGCTTCATTTCACAAATAATTAAATGTGCAATTGACAGTTAATGCTGTGGTCCTGGTCTTGTAGTCCATTGATACCCTTCTGTAAATGCTGTGGCACAATACTTTAGGGTCTTCTCTTGCACGTGTGTTTAAAAAATTGCCACTACTTACTGCTGTTCTGCATAGTGGAAGAGCTTTCTTAACTAAAGGTGGAGAAAACTTGAACAGCTAGATTGTGGTTAAGAAATAGTCGTAAGTTCCCTGTTAATCAATTAAGTATTCCATATAGCAGTGAAGTATTCCATATTGCAGTAAAGTATTCCAATATTTTTTTCTGTATTTAAAGTGACTGGCCACAGGCCAAAGGTCCTGAGGCTCTGGGGTGCAGTCTGTTATGAAAACAACAAACAGGATTTTAGCTGCATGATATCAATTGGCTTCTAGCTTTTACAACTGAAAAAATAAAAAGATTCATAGCTCCAGCTATGTGTGAATTGGCAATACTTCTGCTCATTTAATGCACCAAAAGCTATTTAGAAGGTATGGCTTGATTTGGTCATTGGCATTCTTCAGGAGCGATAGGTGGGTGATAAAAAGTGAAGCAGTCAGTGGTCACCTCCCTCAGAGGTCTTTATTAGGTCTTTCTTTAAGTGGGAGACCGTAATTCACTGTGATGAGACTTACTATACTTGTGGGTTACTCTTGGATAAATATGGGTCTGTAAGCTTTGTTTGACAGGGTCTGAAGTGTCTTCTGTAAAGTAGCTCTCAACAACTGACCCAAGTATTAAATCTTCCCATGAGATTAGAGGCCATCCAAAATATTTATTTTGTGCATGTGTCTACATAAATATGGGTACAAAGGCAACACTGTATACCATTTGGGTAATAACTGCCCCATTTCCCACCCACTTTGTGCTGTCATTGCTTGCATTTGAAAGGTAGAGTCATGTACCTTCACCATCTGAATGCCTAGGTTAGATCGTACGATGATTTGTACTGGTTCTTATTTGACAATAGCAGTGGGTTTTGTATAGTCATTCTTCCTTTTCTTTGACAGTGAGTCACCTTAGAAAGTATTTTATAGCAGTGGTGATGCTTCCTCTCTTAGCCAGGTATTTCAGTAGATGAAAACCCCTGTGTGATTGCTGGGGACATGGAGTCGGTGTAGCTCAGGACGTACTGGACTGGCCACGAGAGGACTGGCACTCCAGGGGCAAAGATTTATGTATTTCAGAGGGAAATATAGCAGACTCTTATCTTTTTGTGTGGCCAGCTATGGCTGAAGTGTTTTGCAGCATGGTCCGATCAAGAAGTACTGCAAGACAGCCAACTGGTCCCTGCCCATCAGCATTCACAGTCTGCCCATCAATCTGCATTCTTGCTGTGGAATTAGTGGAGTTTCCAAGACATGGGGGAGTCTAGATAGACTTGTGAAGAGACCATTTTATTCCTTGTGATGCCATTTATTACGGAGATAATTAAAAATTCACCATAAATGTGCTTTAATTAATACATCAAGATGTGAATGTAAAGCCCTTAGGGTGAAAGAAGCAGCTTCACCTTTAAATATAAAATGTACCTTACTTGCTTTAAAGTAGACCTTTGAGATCAGTAATTTTACTTATCTCAGCTTTTTAGAAAGTTGAAATATCTTTGTAGCAGGTAGATAATGATTTCAGTTTCTTTTTTTATAGATAAGGAAATAACAGCACATATTGGAGCAGAATACTGGTATTTTCATAGCTGGGAAATTATCCATTTTATACTTTTGGTGGATAAATTATATGAATAATTGTAGAAGAAATTCAGCTTCATGTATTATAAACCACCAAAGAGAGCTTTTAAGGAGAAGAATGCTTTTCAAACTTTATTTTTGGGAGGTTGAATAGAAGGGAAAATACTTTATAGGTACCTTTATATAAACCAGGCCATATTATTCAGAAAAACATAATAGCATTATAAATTAATTCTGGAGCTTATTTCTCTTGAGATCTCACGTAGTATCTCAGCATTTAATGTGGACCTTCTCAGATTGTTTGATGTGTTCTCTGGGTTTGCTTGAAACACCATGGATGTTGAACCTACCTTAAGAATAACTGAGGGAATAACTTGTGAAAACATAATGCTCCTGGTGCAAGCAGCAAAACTTTCTGTTGTTTTCTGTGGGTGTCCGAGATAAACCTCTGTGGAATAAACTGGGTCTGAGCTCCCTCTGGCCATGCCAGAGAACTTGTGTCCAGCCTCTCCATTTCCAGGAGCATCATTTTGGGCCATCTTCAGTGGCCATTGCCTTCGTCTGGCCCTGCTGTCTCCAGTGATCACAGACAAGCAAGTTCCTCCCAGAAATGAGGGCAATAGTAAACCTGTGTTCTTTATGATACTCAACAATAGGTGATGCCCTTAAAATGTGCAAGAGACATTTGTGCTTTATTTTTAATTAAGGTGCAAAGTGCTTGGAACCTGAATGGAAAACAGCTTATTGCTCTTTTATTTTATTTTTTTAATATGTTCTGGTTGAAAGAGCATGTAGGAAAATAATATAACTCAGAATGAAAGATAATGCAAGATACTTTGAAAAGCTAGTTCATCCAGCTGAATATCTGATTGCTGTACATCCGGAGGCTACTGAGACATTGCACTGCTGAGATTATGCTAGCTCTGGAAGTTAAAGGTTCTTCCCTTCCCTGTCTTCAAGGAGAGGAAGAAACTAGAGCAAGTGTTAATGTTTAATGGAAGAGATGTTGTATAGAACTTTTGAAAAACCATATATGGAGAGAGACTATGATACAGCTCTTTTGAAATACCATAAAATCATATAGCATCAGGTTGGAAGGGACCTCAAGGATCACCTGGTCCAACCTTTCTCGGCAAAAGCATGGTCTAGGCTAGATGTCACAGCACCCTGTCCAGCCGAATCTTGAAAGTGTCTGTCCTTGGGGAATCCACTGCTTCCCTAGAGAGATTATTCCAATGGGTGATTGTTCTCAGTGTGAAAATCTTCCCAGGGGTAATTTGTACCCATCACTGCTCATCTTTGTGCAGATTTTCTGAAGCCTGTCTTTCACCAGGTAAAAGGTGAGCCTGTCTGCTGCTGGGGCATCATCCTCATGAAAGCCTTCTTTAGACTAACTGACAGGTCAAAATCAAACTAAACTAAAAAACAGCTAAGCACTGTATTCCACAGAAAGCAGAGCAAGCTAAAAATGGGAATGAAAGACGTGTTTATTTTTTGCAAAGGGAAACAAATGCATTGAATATATATTGATTTTCTGGACTTTCACAGCAGTATTGGCCTCCTGGATAATCAATTTGAAAGAAACTGGGAAAGTTATGAAGCAAAAGAGAGCAGAAAAACTGAAGGTCCCGTTTGGTTCCACATATGGCTTTGCTGTGTATTCATGCCATCTTTTAAAAGACAAAGGGCATTAACACATATTGCAGATGTAAACCTAGATGAGTTTCAGCATTAACTACGCTTGTATATGGTGTTACAAGCACAAGCAGGTATGTGAATTTTTCTTTATTTTTAGGCTTTTCTTCCATTTATCATGGCACGTGTTCTGGCATTGATCTTTTAGCAAAAAAAGGACTTTTTTCTTTCATTTTTAGAATAACCAGTACAGAGCTACATAGAATTGTCTGGTTAAAACAATTACCTCCTCCTGCCCTCAGTGTTTCTACTCATTTATCTCCATTCTAGTTGAAATTTCACCCTGGACTTGAATGATCTCAAGTCTTAAAGACTGAACTCAAGTTTAATATTTTAAGATCGATATTGAAACATTAAACCAAGGAGTGCTGTAAAGCTGTTATGCATGCAGAGTAAGCAGAGGGTGAAGTGCTATTCAACTGAAACATTGGAAATGTTCTTTTTTTCCTGCAGACTGACATAGACTTGGTCATGGGTTTTAACACAGGATTCTTGATAGCCCAGTGTGGGTTTTTTTGTGTGGGTTTTTTCCCCCTCTCTGCTTTGTTTTAATAGAACTGGGGTGCAAGCATAAAAGGATGCATCCATTCTTCTTTAAGTCTACATTGGCCAACTATGGGGGAGGGTTGTTTTGTGATCTTCATGTTAACAACCAATGCTGTTACCTGGGGGCTTCAAGGTTTGTTTTATTTAATTCTGTGTCTAAATGCTTAGGCTTCAGTATACACATTTTCTGTTCCCTATTATACCTTGTTCTAGCAATAAAAAAATAATACATATGTCAGGAAAGTTTGGATTCTACTTCAATTCTGATACAAATTGTTTTCTGAAGTGACAGTGGTAATATGTCTGTAAATCACTGTTGATGTTGAAATTCCTGACAGAAGAGGAGGTGCTCAATATGGCTTTTATGGCCACCTCTGTGCTTAGGGAGAAATATATCCATAATTAAAGCTAATGTTGCTTAGAGTATGCTCAGACTCTGTCATTGTCTTATCCTCATGTACCTGCCCCCACTTGCTAGGGCTGCCAAAATGATGACAATTCAATCTTTTAAAGGCCTGAAAGAGTTTTGTAAATGGAGCCAACTTGTGTGTTACTGTTTGAGCAGTGGTGAAATTGAAATAACTGACTGTTTGGTTTTACACATCGAATAGTTTATTTGGGTCAGACTTACGTGGCTCCTAGCCCCATGTCCTATCTTCTTGGGCCATACTATAGAGGAGTATATAATTTTTAGGTATTGAAATCAAGGAATCTTTAGACTCACCAAAAAAAAACCTTATTTACTGTAATTTAAATAAAGGCTGATACTCTCATGTCTGCAGCAAACGCTAGAAAATGAAACAGGCTCTGTGGGGTTCTTAAAAATGCTTTTGACTCACATTTTCAAAGCTGAGACCTTGTAACACATTCTCATTTAGATACTATGATATAGCTGATGAATTACTTTTTAGATCAGAGAATAATGCTGGTAAACTGGATTTGGTATTGTTGCTGTCACTGAGGTAGAAAACATTATCTCTTGTTTTCAAGAGTCTTGCTTGCCTTTGCTTTTGTGAGTGTAATACACATGATAAAAACGTGCATTCAAACAAATAAATGGGCTTTATTCCTGAACCGTTGGGCTCCTTACTGTCAGCTGCATGGTGAACATCTCTGGAGGGGACACTGCGCTGTTGTTAAACTGAAAGCAAATAATTAAATTTAATAATTGAATTGCTGAGGTGAGCTGCCCGAGAGAGGACGCCTTGAACACCGGAGCAGCGGAAGCTCAGCATCCAGGAGCCTCAACTCAGAGCGGGCAGAGGCACTGAGAGAGCCTCAAGTCCTCGACAGGACCTGCCCAGGAGCCGGCAGCTCAGCTGACGCGGGGAGGGACTCATAGGGGGCGGAGCCAGGAGGGGCGGCACCAGCCCTGAGTGGGTAAAAACCTGCCCCGGGGGAGCGCCGTGACCAGGGCGGGTCGAGGATGGTGAGGACTTGTGTTGTAACCAGGGCTCGGCCTGGGAGCTCTGCTCTGGCTGCCCCGGCGGTGGGCAGTGTAGGCACCCAGACAGAGCCGATGAGAGGGGAGGCTGCAGTGCAGAGCTCGGGGTGAAGAGAGTGCCTGCAGTGCTCTGGTGAGGGAAAGGTGCACAATGGGCAGAGCTGCACTGGGTGGTCCCTGGTGGAGGTCCTCCTGCAGCAGGTGGCTGAGCTGCGGGATGCTGTTAATAGGCTGCAAGATGTCAGGGTAGCTGAGATGAAGCAGGAATGCTTGCTGCAGGCCCAAACTGTGGAGGGGCCTTAAGTGCCCTTGCAGCTCATGGAGGAAAGAAGGAAGCTGTTAACCCAGGGATCTGGGAAACCGCAATAACATCAACAACAAACAGTTAAAAAAAGAGGAAGAGGACAATTAAAAGCAAGGGGCTTCCTCCTATATCTGTTGCCCCCACACAGAACTGCTTTGCAGTTCTGCGGGGGACTGATGAGGAAACACACTCGCACCAGAAACAGCCGGCTGATGCACTGGTAAAGATCTCTACTGGTGCTGCCGGGAAAAAGCGGTGGGTCATAGTAGTAGGGGATTCTACTTTGAAAGGGACAGAAGCACTCGTCTGTCTGCCTGACACAGTCTCAAGGGAGGTGTGTTGCCTACCAGGGGCATGGATCAGGGATGTGGCAGAGAGGCTGCCTGCTCTAGTAAGTCCCACAGACTATTACCCACTTCTGGTGATACATGTGGGTGCTAGGGATATAGATAGTAGTAGCCCGGAGAGCATAAAGAAGGAGTACAGAGCCCTGGAAGAGGTGTTTAGGGGCTCTGGAGCTCAGATAGTCTTTTCATCAATTCTCCAGGATAAAGGGGAGGACCTTAAAAAAGCCAGGAGGATTGGCCAGGTTAATAAATGGTTAGGAAGGTGGTGCCATAGTCAGGGGTTTGGGTGTCTTGAACACAGGAGCCAAGTTTGTAGGCCAGGTCTACCGGGGGCTGGTGGAGCTGGTCTGGTAGGAGGCTTGCCAGACTAGTCAAGGATGCCTTGAGCTAGATGTGTTTGGGGAGGGAAGCATCATTCCATCCCAACACTCCCAGTCAGTTGCCAACACCTGTAATAAATGCTCTGAGCAATGTAGAGATATTCCAGCTGCTCCAGCCAGTGAGCTGGCTTCATTTGGAGCTTGGCTCAGATGCGTCTATACAAACACCCATAGCATGGGGAACAAACAAGAGGAATTAGAGGTGTGTGCATGTCTATGGGGATATGATATAATAGGTATCACAGAAACATGGTGGGATGGCTCCTATGACTGGAGTGTTGGAATGGAAGGTTACAGGCTCTTTAGAAAAGAGAGGCCTGGCAGGTGGGGAGGGGGAGTTGCCCTTTATGTTAGGGATAGGCTGGAGAGTATGGAACTCTGTCTGGGGACTGGTGAGCAGTCAATAGAAAGTTTGTGGGTCAGGGTTAAAGGGAGAACAGTGATGGGGGACATTACTGTGGGGATCTGTTACAGACCACCTGATCAATAGGAATCTGTGGATGAAGCACTCTACAGAGAGATGGCAACAGCCTCACTCTCCCAGGCCCTTGTTCTCATGGGGGACTTCAACCACCCTGATACCTGTTGGAGGGACAGTACAGCCTGGCACAAGCAATCCAGGAGGGTCCTTGATTGTGTGGAAGACAACTTCCTTCTGCAAGTAATAGAGGAGTCGACAAGGAGAGGTGCCATGCTTGACCTTGTGCTCACCAACAGGGAAGGGCTCATTGGAAATGTGACACTCCAGGGCAGCCTTGGATGCAGCGATCACGAGATGGTTGAATTCGAAATCCTCAGGACAGTAAGAAGAGTGTGCAGCAAGCTCACTGCCCTGGACTTCAAGGGAGCAGACTTCGGCCTCTTCAGGAACCTGCTTAGTAAGGTTCCATGGGATATAGCCCCAGAGGGCAGGGGGACCCAAGACTCTTGGTTGGTCTTCAAGGATCACCTGCTACAACCTCAGGAGTGTTGCATCCCAGCTAGAAGGAAGTGCAGCAGGAGGGCCAGGAGACCTCCTTGGATGGATAAGGAGCTGCGAATGAAAATTCGAGGGAAAAAAGAGACTTATAAAAGGTGGAAGCAAGGATAGGCAGCATGGGAAGAATAGAGGGATGTTGTCCGGGAAGCTAGGGACCAGGTTAGGAAAGCTAAGGCCCAGTTAAATTTTAACTTCGCTAGGGGTGTTAAAGATAAGAGCAAGGAATTCTGTAGGTACATTGTGAATAAAAGACAGACTAGGGACAGCATGTGCCCTCTCTGGAAGCTATCGGGAGAACTGGCTACCCTGGATTTTGGAGAAGGCTGAGGTTCTTAATGACTTCTTAGCCTCAGTCTTCACTGGCAAATGCTCTGGCCACACCACCCAGGTCTTGGAAGGCAGATGCAGGGATTGTGAGAAAGAAGACCTTGGACCCACTGTAGGAGGATTTGGTTCGAGACATCTTAAAAACCTAAACTTGCACAAGTCCATGGGTCCTGATGAAATCCATCCGTGGGTCGTGAAGGAGCTGGCAAATAAAGTTGCTAAGCTGCTGGCCAACATATTTGAGAAATCATGGCAGTCAGGTGAAGTTCCTGATGACTGGAAAAAGGGAAATATAACCCCCATTTCCAAGAAGGGGAAAATAGATGACCCAGGGAATTACAGACCAGTCAGTCTCACTTCTGTGCCTGGCAAAATCTTGGAGCAGATTCTCCTGGAAGGCATGCTAAGGCACACGAAAAACAACAAGGTGCTTCGTGGCAGCCAGCATGGCTTCACTAAGGGCAAATCCTGCCTGACCAATTTGGTGACCTTCTATGGTGGGGCTACAGAACTGACGGACAGGGGCAGAGCAGCTGACATCATCTACCTGGACTTGTGCAAAGCGTTCGTCGCTGTCCCACACGACATCCTTGTCTCTAAATTGGAGAGACATCAATTTGATGGGTGGACCACTCGGTGGGATAAAGAACTGGCTGGATGGCTGCACACAAAGAGTTATGGTCAATGGCTCAATGTCCAGCTGGAGACCAGTTACGAGTGGTGTCCCTCAGGGATCGGTGTTGGGACCAGTCTTGTTCAACATCTTTGTCGCTGACATGGACAGTGGGATTGAGTGCGCCCTCAGCAAGTTTGCTGATGACACCAAGCTGTGTGGTTCGGTTGATACGCTGGAGGGAAGGAATGCCATCCAGAGGGACCTTGACACGCTTGTGAGGTGGGCTGACGCCAACCTCATGAAGTTTAACCATGCCAAGTGCAAGGTCCTACACCTGGGTCAAAGCAATCCCAGGCACAGCTGCAGGTTTGGCAGAGAAGGGATTCAGAGCAGCCCTGCAGGGAAGGGCTTGGGGGTGCTGGTCAATGACAAAATGAACATGAGCCAGCTTCAGTATGTGCTCGCAGCCCAGAAACTAACCGTATCCTGGGCTGCATCAAAAGGAGCGTGACCAGCAGGCTGAAGGAGGTGATCTTGCCCCTCTGCTCTGCTCTTGTGAGACCTCACCTGGAGTATTGTGTGCAATTCTGGTGTCCTCAACATAAGAAGGACATGGAACTGTTGGAACAAGTCCAGAGGAGGCCACAAGGATGCTCAGGGGACTGGAGCACCTCCCTTATGAAGATAGGCTGAGAAAGTTGGGGCTGTTCAACCTGGAGAGGAGAAGGCTGCATGGAGACCTCATAGCAGCCTTCCAGTATCTGAAGGGGACCTATAGGGATGCTGGGGAGGGACTCTTCATTAGGGACTGTAGTGATAGGACAAGGGATAACGGGTTAAAACTTAAAGAGGGGAAATTTAGATTGAATATAAGGAGGAAATTCTTTCCTGTTAGTGTGGTGAGGCACTGGAATGGGTTGCCCAGGGAAGTTGTGAATGCTCCATCCCTGGCGGTTTTCTTGCACTGCTCTCCTCACAGCGCTACCCCTCTGCATTTCATGTGAAGGGGCAGCTGGCATGAGCTGCTCATTCTGGAACCTTCTCTCATTGACAATGATCATGAAGAGATATTTTCCTCAGATCCTACCCTATGAAGGGTTAATCCCAGCTGAACAGGAGCAGAATATATATTTGTTTCTCACATAAACACAGTCCAATTTTCCTCTCCTACCTAAGAACAGACTTGCTGAATGCAGAATACGCCACTTGTACTGAACATTGTTCCTGACTCATCTCTGGGTCAGTGTGTTCCAAGCAAAGTGAGCTAATTAAAGCATGGATCCGTGTTTGTGCGTCAGAAACTTTGTGGTGTAATCATGGAATGTCATCTGAGATTTTAAAAACATGAGATGTGGCATAATCTGATAAGTACAGAAGACAAATGATTTATATTTTGAGCTTCTAATATGCTGCAGAGGCAGGATAAGCTATGCATTAGTGGAGTCCTTTAGCTGTACAGGGTAAATGTTAGTGATTTCTGCAGAGCATTCAGACCTCATTCAGCTAAACAAATTCTGCGTGGAATAACTAGTAATTTTGTAATAACTTTTCTTAAGAGCAGTTGTTTGCCATGGCTGACAGAGGTTGTGGAAGGAAGTGGCTGATGTGACAGTCACCGAGAGCTGGGTGAAAGCTGCCTTGGCTTGCATGTAGATTTGATGGCACAGTTGCCACAAGGACTCAGTGTGCTACGATTAGTGTTGGGGCAAATTTTCATGTTTGAAAGGCATATTTGGGTTCAGGATTTGCAGCCCCTCCCTGCTGCCCCCCTGAGTTTAGAGATGTAAGGATTTCTTTCTTTGACAGCTAATTAAACTTAGTTCAATCTGTACATTGTAATCCGTGAAAAAATAATCATCTTCTCTAATGGCTGGAAAGAGCTGTTGCAGTTAAAAAATATTAAATAATTAACCTTTAGTCCTCAGAAACAAGAAGTTTAAAAATTACTCCAGTGCCTCAGATTTCAACAGAGGGCAGTGTGACATTGCTGTATACATCTCCGAAGCATTTTCTATTGTGATGATTTATGTGAATGCTCTTCCACTCAGTGTCCTCATTAAGCTTATTATAGGAGTAAAAGCACTGCTGAAAGCACAGGGAAGATGTAAAACAGAAGAGAGTTTTACAATGGCTAGATGTGATAAAGGCAGGATAAACTGGAGAACGTTTTAAGGTAATGGATGAAGTCAATTACAGCATCATCGCAGGATCCAGGATAGCAAAAAGGGTTCTGCAGTGAGCCACAGGGAGAGGTTATTGTTATGGATCAGTTCCTAGTTGGGGAATATTTCAGGGAATTTGTTTGGTGTGCGGAGCTCAGCCAGAAGGTTTCAGGCTATAGATTCTAGTTACATTGAGCTGTTCCTCCTCTCCCATTATCCGATGCCCTGAATGGCTATGGTCTCCAGAGCAACAGAGAGCTGTGTCAGGACCAGCCGATTTAAGTGGTCCCCAAAAGGATGCTGCATGTCTTCTGTCAGCATTGCCTGCTACACAGGTTGCTTCAGACTGTTCCCTTATAGCTGATGGCTGCTCATAACTGCTGCCTGGGAAGTCGCATTTTAGCTACCCAGGACTGGAAAGGGGCTTTCTGGCTTGCTGAGTTCACTCTCATGCTGTCACAGAAAACTGCATCATATAATCCCCTTCAGAAATTTATCACACTTCATTTTAGAGCAGACATTGCCTTACTCCAGGGGTGACCTGTCTCAGAGGGCTCAGAAATGCAGAAACCCAACCTACTTTTCTGTTCATCCAATCCAGAGTTCTGCCTGGCAGAGCTCTGGCAAGGAGACCCTATCACAAAATACCTAACGGAAAATGTAGCTACTTCATCTATCAATGCAACAAACCCAAACAATACATCTTCCATTGGGATTTTTTGCATAACAAAAATAATAAGTATTTGTGTACACCCTGTAGGAATGCCATGTTTCACACTCTGCCTGCTAGCTCTACAGCAGCAGTTAATTAACAAACAATTCCCAGAGCTGTGTTGACATTAATCATTGTTGCTGGTGCAAAAACACAGATGTTTTGGCATCAAAAGGTAGTTGAAGTTCTTGCTGTTGCTTATCGGAACAACGGCATTAATTTAAGGTCAGTTTAAAACATAAGGAAAGAACTTGTTTGTAAATGGATGAGAGCAAAGCATCATGGAGGAAGGTGCCCACAAGAAAGGAGCAACTCTGAGTATCTCTATCCTGGGAACTCAGTGAAAGGGATGGATCCTCAAGATAGAGTATGAACTTACGACTTTTTCTGTCTACCAGCTCTTTCTGTCTATCAGCACTGCAGAAATCCTTTTAATTCAAAAGCTTTTAAACTTCTTGTGCGTTAAAGCTGCAGCAAAGACTTGTTGGCCAAAAGGTGGCTTATTGTCATCCTGTTCTCTGTGACACATGATTTTTGTTTAAATCAAGTTAGTGTATCAGTCAATTATAGTATCAGAGAAGTGAAAATGCAGTGCTAAGAATTAAGAGAAAGAAACAAAACTGTGTTTTAAAACATATCTTAAACTCACGGTCCTTCAAAACTGAATTGCATGGGGACCCTGGAAGAAAGATGGGAAGGAAGTTGTAACTGTTTCAGTAGGAATAAGCTTGTAAATCAGGGCTGCAGCTGAAATCAGGAAGTCAAATGAAAGGGCCTGGAAAATGGGAGATTAGGGAAAATGAGGAAAAAATATTCCAAGAGAGTATTTTACGATAGACAGAATAAAGATAAGCAGTATTTAACTGGCTTTATTGAAAATTAAGCCTATATTTAGCTGACTGAATGGCTGAAATGGCTTTTGAGGGAAATATGCTGTATACAATTTGGATCCAGATCTCTACCATTGAAGTTTATTGCCTGGTGGAATGAGGTATGTGGCTGCATTAGTTCCAGTCACAAATGGCCTTCTCCCTGGCAACTGGTCTGTATGCTTATTATGGCTGTTCCAGAAATCACAGTAATTATAGATGTGAATGCACATGTGTTCTCCCTGCTCTGGAATTGCGAAGCAGCTATGTACTGGTGTTAAGAGCACATCTTCAAAACTGCCCCTGATGTTGCTGCATTGAGTAATTATTGAATTGCTTGCTGTGGTACAGGAGAAAAAAGCTCCCGCTTGTTTTGTCACCCTGCAGCATCTGGATAAGCTCCCACTAGAGAAAGAGAGGGTTTTCCTGCAGATTGCTGATTTCAAGTTGTTCTAATCATATTTACAAAACAGTAACCTGAGACACCATCACTGCTCGTGTACCATCCTTTTGAAAGGATCCAGCTTCTGCCTGTTGCAAAAAAATCTGTGTTTCTTAATGTCTAGCAAGGAAAGACAGAGGATCGCAGCAGCCAGTGGTATTTCCATTAGACTGCTCTGCCGTTTCTCAGTGTGGTTGCAAACCAGCAAAGTTTATCCAACATGCCTGAATTACATTCCTAGCTGTTGTGCCTGCTTTTACAGAAGTACTCTCTGCAGAGGCAGGTTGTGTTTTACTCTCCGTGCCAAGTGTGCTGGATGCTCAGGAGAGGGCACTGCTGCTCAAGGGTTGAGGTTCTGCTCCTGGTGCTGGGAAGCCTGTGCCTCCTTTTCATCATCTATCAGCAAAAGTATGACAATGTCAAACTGTAACATTCCATAAATGTGAGCAAAATACAGTTTAACAATCTTATTTCACCCCATCTCCAAACTGCTCGCAGACATTTTTTTCTTGACAAAATGCCTGTTGAATCAAAATTCACTTAGAGGATTGATTGAACAATGTGTTTGTTTTTCCCCTCCAGTTGAGGGGCAGGTGCCCGCACCCCAGAAGCAGCTTTCTACATGGTTGTGCTGAATGACAGCTGAGTTGTTTCATGGTATTGTGCTCTGCTGGGGTACTGTGATTTATTCTGTCTGCATAGAACAGTTGATGTCATCTACCTGGACTTGTGTAAAGCATTCGGCACCGTCCTACACGACAACCTTGTCTCTAAATTGGAGTGACATCAATCTGATGGATGGACCACTCAGTGGATAAAGAACTGGCTGGATGGCCACACACAAAGAGTTGTGGTCAATGGCTCAATGTCCAGCTGGAGACCAGTAACAAGTGGTGTCCCTCAGGGATCGGTGTTGGGACCGGTCTTGTTCAACATCTTTGTCACTGACATGGACAGTGGGATTGAGTGCGCCCTCAGCAAGTTTGCCGATGACACCAAGCTGTGTGGTTCGGTTGATACGCTGGAGGGAAGGAATGCCATCCAGAGGGACCTTGACACGCTTGTGAGGTGGGCTGACGCCAACCTCATGAAGTTTAACCATGCCAAGTGCAAGGTCCTACACCTGGGTCAAAGCAATCCCAGGCACAGCTGCAGGTTTGGCAGAGAAGAGATTCAGAGCAGCCCTGCAGGGAAGGAGTTGGGGGTGCTGGTTGATGAGAAAATGACCATGAGCCAGCTTCAGTGTGCACTCTCAGCCCAGAAAGCCAACTGTATCCTGGGCTGCATCAAAAGGAGCTTACCAGCAGGTCGAAGGAGGTGCTCCTGCCCCTCTGCTCTTGTGAGACCTCACTTGGAGTATTGTGTGCAGTTCTGGTGTCCTCAACATAAAAAGGACATGGAACTGTTGGAACAAGTCCAGAGGAGGCCACGAGGATGCTCAGGGGACTGGAGCACCTCCCTTATGAAGATAGGCTGAGAAAGTTGGGGCTGTTCAGCCTGGAGAGGAGAAAGCTGAGTGGAGACCTCATAACAGCCTTCCAGTACCTGAAGGGGGCCTATAGGAATGCTGGGGAGGGACTCCTCATTAGGGACTGTAGTGATAGGACAAGGGATAACGGGTTAAAACTTAAAGAAGGGAAGTTTAGATTGAATATAAGGAGGAAATTCTTTCCTGTTAGAGTGGTGAGGCACTGGAATAGGTTGTCCAGGGAGGTTGTGAATGCTCCATTCGTGTCAGTGTTCAAGTCTAGGTTGGACGAAGCCTTGGGTGAGATGGTTTAGTGTGAGGTGGCCCTGCCCATGGCAGGGGGGTTGGAACTAGATGATCTTAAGGTCCTTTCCAACCCTAACTATTTTATGGTTCTATAATACTGGATGCCCAGCACTAGTATTAGTTTTGTAACTTTGGCATGTGCAGTCCCTATGCTTTATGCAATAGCTAACGGTATGAACAAAGCACCTTCTGAAGGGATTATAAAAGCAGTGTCTACTTGCATATTGAGCAGAAGGAGGACAAGCTATTATTAAATGATTGTAGTGAAGAAGATTTCCTTCTACCCTTAGGCTAATATTAAGTATTCTGAAGGTCAATTGTAAGAGAATATAGAGTAAGACAAGAAGCATAGGTGCTGTCAGTTGTATTTTTTGTTTTCATTTAACTGTAGCCTTAAAATCAGAATTATTTATAGCTGTGATGCAGCTCACTTTGACCCTGGTTCCTCTAGTTCAGCAGTGCCTGTTGTTTGCGCTGAGAAAGAATCTGCATGTTCTTTGAGTCACTGCCGTTTGGCATATTGCACAATAGAAAATGCCTGAAGTTTTCTTCCATTCCAATTTTAATTTCATATTACATTCATTACATATAAAGGTGCATATACATTTGATCTTTTCAATACATGGAGAGTCCTATATACTGAGACTGCTCAAATTTGACTGCTTTTGGACTATCAGTCATGCATTGATTTGCATGGATGTGTATTTATAAAGTCTGAATTGATGCTCTAAGGAAACATCTAGGTGCAAACAAAAGGAATTTGATCTTTAAATGCAGTTTTACACTTCTGGCTTGCTGTGGTGAAGATAATAGCTGGAGTAGGGCATCGCCTCAGCTGGGCAAGATGCTGATTTTCTTTAGGATGATTGCATGCAGTGGTGGTGCTGTGTGCCTGAAAGGTTATGCTGGGAGCTTTAGCACATGGCTACAGCCATGTAGGGGGACACATGGAGGTTAGATGATAAAGCTTATATTTGAATTTGTTTTAAGGTTAGTTCAACATCACTAACATCAGAAAAATGTTTTAATATCACTTTTTTTTTTGTGTATCAACTTTGCTGCTGGTGGAGGGTAATAGTAAAGAAACACAAAATGCTGAAAAATTCCAATGGGCCATTAGGTAAAGAGCCTAATTTTACTCCATTTCAGTATATGTGCTTGCAGGCTTTAAGTAAGGAGTTATTGAGCTACTTTTCTATTCATCAGTCACAACGTCATTCGTAACCTTTCAAGTGTCCTTAAGGAAGCCACTTGATGGTCCTTTTCCTCAGTTTCCCATTTGTGACATTCACAGAGGTAACAATTCTTGCCTAATGCATATGAATTATAGGACACAAAGTACAGTGCTTAGTTCAAGCATAAATGTCAGCCCTGCTGATGTCAAGGCAAAGTAGTCTATGATTTTATAATAACCTCATAATCTATTTAATTAAATAATTGCATGTGTGTTAGTTGAACATAAGTTAGTCTTACAAGTGGCTGCAGAAATGGAGACGTGTGTGTACACATAAGATGTTTTGGAGGTTTTATATCAGCTGGCTGTGGGTGGATATCACCAGGCATCCTTATAACAAGAATAGTTTGCTAACATTACGAGTGTCTGGGTGACTTGTATCAGTTCAGTTGATAGGTTGTGAGAAAAGTTGTATAGGAAATCCAGCCTGTGAAAAATGGCTCCTGCTTTGCAACTGGAGAGTTAATTTTTGTGTGTCGGAAAGTTTTCTAACCTTGTAGTGAATAAGAGTGAATTTCAATCAAATCTGAGTCACATTAAGCGTGGCCTTCTTTTGAACTTTCTTGGGTAATTCAATTTCTTTTAGCTCGATTTTTTTTTTTCTGGTTTAGATTTTAAGTGTTTCATGATCATTTTTTGATAGAAAATTCCCATCCAGCCAGCTACCTGGCTCTGTGCTTATAGTGCTTATGATAAGCATGTTCTGGAAGTTGAAGGTACATTGATTCTTTGTATTCATCCCTATTTTACAGAGTGCTCTGGTGTATTCTGAGCTTGTGGTACGCACTGAAGCTGCATCCATTTTGAAGCTAAATGTCTGTAGGCTTTCTTGAAAATGAACGGATTTTAGCAAAGAAATGAACACACACTTCATTGGGACTTAATAATCAACTTCCTCTTTATTTGCGTAAAAGACATCAAATGTATCACTGTGATGCATTTTTCTGCCTCAACCTTGTAACTCAACATTTACTTCTAAAAGGAGGATACTTCGTTGCAAGTGCTTTTCCCTGCATCCTGTTTTATATAGCTCCATTCCTCCTCACATTTCCATGCCAAACAGCTCAGTGAGAACCAATCAGAGAATGTGACAAATGTTGAGAATGTTTCTATCTTACTTCGCTGGGAGTGGAGCACTCATTCTGTTTTCAGGATGTCAAATGATGTGTGCAGGCAATAACCTTGCCTCACTAGCACTCAGGAGGGGAGAGAAAAAACTAACAGTGCCTTTTCTCTGTCTTTATAGATGAAGCAAGTGAGTAAATGTCTCAAAAGCTATTTTTCAAAACTGATTAGTATTTTCTAAAAAAATTATTTATTTCTTAGTCACAAGCTTTTCTCTCTTCATGCCAAAGCCTAATTTGAAGATACTACTTTTTTTTTGATTTAACCAATTAATATATGGTTATGAGCTGTACACTGGTCTTACCTGTCTTTATTCTATGGCAAGTTAATATAGAAAGGCAGGTATTATGAAATTAAAGCTATGATGAAGTTGCATTATTTGCTATTCAAGTATTGATTTCACACCTCATTACTTATGTAAGTTCAGCTACACCGGGTTCCCTTGGGCAATTCAGGTTTTATGCTGGTGCAAGTGAGAGCAGAAGCCAATCCTTTTATTTATGTATTCCCAGCATACACCTCCACTTTTTAAGGTGTGTAGTGTATGTATTTGTATGTGCTACTCTCCCTCCCCTCAGCCCCCCTTGGCAGGGGCTGTCTTTTCCAGTGGAAATCCAGTGTCCAGAAGAGGCCACATGTTGCGCTTCACCCCTCATGCAACTCATATCAAGGATGTGCAGTGCCCCAGAATACAAATGTCTGGATTACCATGTGTTGGGCACTGTGGTTATACCAATACATGTGCTTACAGTTCTGTCTGTAGGGAGCACTGGCATTCTGAGGAAAGCCCTTGCTATGATTCAGTGGTCCTGCAGACTTTGCATATTATTGATTTGGAATTATGTAAGCAAGGTCTAATCAGGAATATGTACTGAGAGCTCATTATGAAGCTGTATTTTAATAAATTCATACAAAAGTGCTGCAGGTAGCAAAAACTGTGAACGTTATAACAGGTGACCTGTAACTCTCTGAATGTCTAAAATTCAACTTTCAATCTTGGGCAGAACCCTGGTATGAGGTGGCTGTAAATTCTGATAATGCCTGAATTAAGTGGTGCATCCCAAGTTCTCCAGTTAATGAGGAGACATAAACCACAACCACTGATTAGGAGGCATCTGTTGAGCTTTGCTACACAGGCTGCACAGGGAGAACTGAAGCCCTGGGGTTCCAGAAAGCACAGCTGGTGTTGAGAAAGAAGGGTTCCCAAAGTACGAAGTGGTCTCAGAAAGAATCATTGTTTACTATCTGTTTGACCCTGTGGACCTTTTTAGCAGTTGTCCATTCCAATGTATGCAGACAATGCTTATTGTGATAACTTTCTCATAAGTGCAAAATTCTCTTGGGAATTTCTGGGAAATATTCAGCCATGTTATATTGCTCTCTTGTGCATTTGGAAATATCACTAGTGTCAATAGAAGAATCACATCACATTACACTGCAGATATGAAGGGCACAGTCATTCTAGCAAGATATTTTCGATAAGCCAGGTCTCAAAAAGAGAACCAAACAATTGATATGATGAAGAACAGATAGTATATTAGTCAAAAATATTGGTTTTGAAGGTGCACAACTTTGGAAGGGCTACCAAAAGTAAATGTCAGTTGTTATACAAGCTTACACCTTATTTCTTTTGCTTGACAATAAGGATTTGGGAGATATGAAATTGGCATTCATAAGGGATCTGGGAAATAGATGCATTCTCTCTCAGCACTCAGGAAGACCTGAGTGATATTCAGGTCTTCCTCATGCTAGCGCAAGACATTTTACAGAACAAAACTCCACTCTTCTGCTTTATTATCAGTGTTCTTCCAAGAAACAATCCTATCTGTGTTATTATATTACTATATTATTTTCTTGTTTCTTTTTCCTTGTAGGCAGAAATATACAGGAAACATTCCAATATATTATAAGGTTCCCTTGTGCTTTGCTACAATTTTTAAAGATAATGTTTCTGTTGTATAATTTTAGTTTTACATTATTTTATGTGAAGGGCAGTGAGAAGGAGTAAGGTATCACATTAGTTCTTCCTATTTCTGCCTTGGGTTATGGGCCCAAAGGAAAGAGATTCTGACCTTGCATAATGGAATGTCAAAGGTTTGGAGGCATGGTTGAGTTTGTCCATCCTGCTTGGCAGCTGCTGCAGTTTGTCCTGAGAAGTGCAACAAAATAAATCTCATCTCCTCTAAGAGCTGATGTGCTGAATCTTGTGTTTCTCATTTGGGTTGGAAGAAAATATCCCTCTGAAGGGCCCTTCTTCGAATACTGTACTTATATGTTGCCCATGTAACTAGATTAAATCAAGCACTTCTGTCATATTATAAAACAATCTAAAAATGCTTATGAACAAAGAGTTCATTCATATTCTCTCATCCAATAGGAGCTTTTCCATCTAGTTGTTTTTATCAGCTATCTAGAAGAAGCCTGTATGTAGTATTGATGTGGAATTGATATAGTAAGTTGTATAAAGTTTCCCTGTTGCATTTTAGGAAGAAAATAAATATTCCGAAGAGTAGAGGTTATGAGTCCCAGTGAAAAACAACACTTTAGTCTAACTGCACATACAGACTGGTAAATATACTGCCTTATGTCAAGGAACGAGAACTATAAATGCATATTAGCTGAATCTGTGCCAAACAGTATACTGCACTTGGATCCTCTCGGTGATAGAGGAAGTACTACTTCATGTCAACATAAATTTTTAGTTTATTTTCTTGGTGGGAAAAAAGAACTTGTTTTAGACCTACTGCTACGTTATATATCAGAAATACCAAATGCTGATTGTATAAATTGCAAACCCATGACAATTTGGAAAGATGAAATGTTCTAGACATTGTGTGGTACCCGTGGCAGTTACGTGCATCTCATTTATCAGGAGGTTTATTTAAGTTTATGTTTAGTTCTAGAGGTGAGAAAAGAAAAGGAAAGGTGGCATGCCAAAAATTCAGCCTGCCAGAGGGATACTGAAAGGACTGTAAGGGCCATTCAGCTTCATTATTTTCTACTGAGACAACTACAGAATAGAGAATTTAGAAAGTTGGTTTATTGTTTTGTTTTCACAGAGGACAAGGATTGGGAATGCTCCTCTGTGGGGCTTGCCTGTCTGACAAGAAACGAAACAAGTACCTTCGAAAACTGGCCAAGCTTTAGGGAAGATTAGCCTCATGTCCTTTGCACCTGGCCTTCAGCAGCAAGCTCTGAAGGTAGCCTCAGAGCTGTCCTTAATTTAATTTGGGGCAAAATACTGGGAAAGGGCTTAGACAAGGATTGTAATTGCTCAAACCATTAAGGCTGAAAATAGCTGCTGACAGGAGTTATTCTCCTGTATGACAGTATCAAGGAATAACAGTCTAGGGTGCTATAGCCTTTCATTAACATCAGCACCCAGGATAATGATACAAGTAAAACTGTTGTACTTTATTACATTCTTGCTGTCATTTAATTGCTTGATAATAGGTTTTCATAACAATAGAGGCCCATGGAAAGTTGGCTGGAGTAATCCCAACTGGTGTATTAACTGTAGCAATGTTGCCATTAACAAAGCGAGTTGTTTGGGGAGGTCATTCAGAACAGATGGCTATTATTTAGGGGAAATAGCTGTAGAACTGTGTCTCATGAGAGAAGCTGAAGTTCCCATATTTAATATGAACTATATGAAAATGTGTGAAAAGGGTTCCCAGGACCGGGTAGACAAAAGCAGTGCCATGCTGTAAAACTTCACAGTGGAGCCGTTGTGAACAGTAAGTGCTGAGAGGTGGAACACAGTCTTTGCTTGGTTTTTAATACAGTCTTGTGTATTCTCTTCTCTTAATGAACTTAACCATAAGCAATCTATTTTGTTTCATTTCATGAGCTAGTTTGAATGCATATATGCAAATCTCACACAGAGCATAGGCAGACTACTACCTTTGAATAATAATAATATTAATCAATATTAATAATACATAACGCTTACATGCAAATGTGTCTTTACATATGCAGACATGGGGGGTTCAAACATGGTGATACAAATGTTGAAATGCTGGTGTTTGTTACGTTTGATGTTAAGGAACTGTAGTGGGATTTACTTCTCATGAAAGAGCTCATGTCTCATTTGATCACTTGGGGATGCAGTTTTAAGAAAATTAATTAGTTGTAGTGGAGTGGACTGTGATTTTTATTTTCACGAGTATCAAACAAGCTGTTTTGTGATTCAGTTGTAATTTCCAGTGTGAGGATGGTTACACAGGAGGCCAGCAAGTGTAACCATCATGGTTTTGTTACTCAGAGGTGAGACTGACACAAATTAAGGATGCTTTCCAGTGAGATCTTTCCTACAAATTGAAGTTTTAGCTGTCAGTCAAACCTCTTTTAACCTCTTTTCCAATTCTGACTTCCAGCTTTCACTTATAAATTTTGATGGATAACAAAGGAACTTAAAGTCCTGCAAGACCGTATCTTGCAGCAACTAACTATTTTTTGAAGATCCTTTTTCCTTCCCTCACGTAAATAGAAAACAAATACAATCCCAGCTTCCTAAAATTGCCAGATACCCATAAGGGGCATCTTTGCCTCCAGGAGAGGGGATTTTATGATTCTCTTGCTCTGTTCTTATTGATACTAGGAGCTATTGTGGAGGCCTGTTGTGGAAGCCTCACACACACTGTCACTGTGTGACAGTGCAGTTGGGTCTGCTAATTGAGAGTGGACTTCTGCAGCAAACTGGGATCTAGGGAGGGTGTCCAGCAGTGTAGCTGGCCTGTCTGTGCTGTGGGGGCTGTATTTTCAAAGGCTGAGTGTACTACTGAAATGGCACATGTTTTTCCATTCAGTATAAATCAAATACTGGAAATTATATAGTCAGACTACATGCACCTCAGGTCTTGGCTCTCTCACAGGTTTAGAAAAGCCAAAGCTTGTCTGGCCCTGCTCTGGTTGAAGGGTGATTTTTCTAATTGAGGAGGTGAAGCTGCAGTCCTGACTTGCTGGTGGCCATGCCCTGGCCGCTGCACAGCTTTTCCTTCTGGGCTGCAGGTCCAGGACTTTCTCAAGCAGCTTCTCTGTGCTGGTGCTGGGGTGGTGGAAAGCAGACACAGAGCTCAGAATCCAGGCCACTGACTTTCTGAGTAAAATGCAAGATGCGTTGTTCATTTCTGAAACTTCCAGGTCTGTAGGCATTACGAGGGATGGCCTTCACACAGAGGCAAGTCATCTTTAAAAGAAAGTTGTGCTATGATTTGTAGATGATTTTTCCTTTCAGACACATTCATCTGCTCCTATTTCCACCCTAGTAAAAATGGTGGTTTAGACACTACAAAGAACTTTGCTGTGGGACACTTGCTGGTTTATGTGTAGTTTAACAATGCAGGTTCAATGCCTAATTATAAATGTCTGAGTAGTTCCAGCCAAAATAATTGGATTACTTACGTGATTATATCCTTGCTTGGGAAGAAACTGCACACAACTACTCTGAGAGCTTCCTCTCTGCTCCGCTGCTAACAGAGATAATGCAGTAATGATGTTATTCTACAGAGAAGATGCGCTGTGCCAGTCCTGTCAGCTACAAAGCAAGGCAACCTAGAAAAAGTAAGTGTAATCACCACATTAGATATGATGGAAGTTTGTAACTTGCTTGCATGTGCTCTGGAACAAACGGTAATGTTAACACTGGGGATCTGTTGTATTCACTGCTTTGGGGGTGCTAAAATGGCTGCAGTTTATTCATCTATTGGAAAAACATCTAAATCATTCATGTGGAAAGCCAATTGGGTTTTTTCTTTATTTTTTTTAATACAACTATTAAAGTTTATCTATAATAAATTGCTTTTAGTCTTATACTACAGTATACCTCCATTAAATGTAATCAGAACAATGCAAAATATTTTTTAGCAGAGCACTAATCATCTACAGAAATGGCTTAGTGAAGGTAAAGGCTGAGCCAAAGTTATCAAACATGAGTCGTGGAAGATAGGGATGCAAAAGTCGACTCGATCACTTAATACTTCAAACCTCCAAATGCAAGACATTTTCTTGAAGAGAAGGACATGTCAAACTGAGAAGAGTTATTATGGTACGTGTTTATTTTAGTTTACTGGTACATGAACAATATTGGGGCAGAGTAACGCAGTAACAGCAAGTGTCACTTGCTTTTATATGGCCAGGACTACATAGCCATATAATAATCAGTGTTTTGTATTAATATGGTGTTGTTCTTCTGGGTTAGTGGCATAATTTTGTGTGATGGGAAAATCACCTGTGGGATACATGGGGGATTGCAACCATCGGCTGTGACTAAAGTAGCTGTATGTAAGGACTCCTCCAGAATCCACTGCAACTAATGGAGAGAGGCTCAGTGGGCTCTGGTTCAGATTTGGATCGTAGGGTTTCTCCTATGAGAAGGGTGTTGTGTTCTCAGAAAAGAAGTTTGGCGACAGTAACACCTTTCCGTTTGCGTGGCAATCCTTTCAAGCTAAATTTGTGCCAACTGCCTCTTGGGGATGTAAACTTCTCAAAGGGGGAACTGAGATTTGCTTCCAACTGCCTGGACTTGGCTGCATTTGAAGGCAGCTTGTTTTCCTGGGTTTATTGCCTGTTTGCAATCCAAAAATCTAACTCATTCTCGTGTTATGCTCACCTCCTCTGTGTTTGTGCATAAAGCAATGCCTTTATCAAGTTTTACCCTAATGGTAAGGAACGTTATTAATAGTGTAGAAAACCTATTTTGTGTAATTAAAAGTGGGGGAAAAAGTACTATTTTACAATTATGGTGACAGTCTGTCTTTGATCTTGGAACCTTTGTGAATATATGTTAATAATAAAAATAAATGCCCTCTCATTTCAACCTCAGAATAAAGCTATCATTATATTTACTAAGCCAGAACTGCCCTGTGAAAGTAAAGTACTGTGTTAATTGTACTCTAGACCAGGATCGGTTGGCACTTTTAACCTTTCTTCCCACATCTTGTCACTTATGCATTATGACGCTCAAGCGAATTACCTTAAAAAAGGAAGTAAGTGGTAAAATTACAACAATTTTGGCAAACATTTAAATAATTTATGAGGTTACTAAAATGCCAGCATGCAGGGAGCTGAGTTTGTCAGTTTACAGTGGTGCTGTATGCGTGGTGAATTTGTAGGTGACTTGAAGGGAGCACAGGACTCTTTCTGCCCTCATTCCCTGCCAGTTTTGCTTTAGAGCAATTAAGTAACTGCATTTGATACCAAGATTTGGCCCTTGTGGGTGGATGCTCTATATTCAGCTACAGCTTAATGTACCCTGAAATAGAAATTTTTGTTCTTTTGCTTTAGTAAGGTCAGTGTTTTTAGTCTTGGACATCAAGCTAATGGTTGTATATACATTCCTGTAGCTTCTGTTTTCCTTCTGCTCTGCTTCTGACTCCTGAGCTAGCTCCAGCTTACTTGTGCAGGTGTCGGTAGCACAGGACCTACAGGAACTTGCAGACTTGAAAAAGCTGCTTAACCTGGATGGCTCTTCCAGCAGGCAAGCCAGTCAAGCGGCTACAGGAATGACACTAGCAATACTTGTGCTTTGTGACTTAGAGCTAGCTGATATGTTTAGCCTTGGCTATAGGTTGAATTAATCCTACATGGCCCAGTTCACAGAAGGAATGGGTGAAAGTTTCAGAAAGTTATGCTGATTGTTTAGGAGTGACACGAAAACTTTACCCAGGTCTCTGTGTGTTAGCTCCAAGTATTTAGTTGTGGTGCAAGGCTATTTTTTTAGCCTCTTTTTTAGACAGAAGTAAATTTATCATTATAGGAAGCAAACTTATGACAAGAAAGTGAATGATGCCCTGCCTGTTTTCCTCCTCTCCATTTCTCATATTTAGTGTAAAGACTAGAAGGCAGCTTTGGAGTATGTTTTAAGAGCCATCATTCACATCATGTCAAGGTTTCCAGAATGTTTTAAAATCTAAATTAAGCATGATGGCAACACTGCCTGGAAATTATTTTGCTTACATGTGAAAAGACACAGAGATTGCACCGTATGTGTTGCACTCCAGAGGGGAATTACCATTTTGGGTGGATGGATGGATATGAGATTGCTGAAATCATTCACTTGGTTCTTGTGTGTGTTTGTGAGTGGTTATGAGGTATTCATGTGGGAATCACTGCTGTCTGCTCCTGCTGCCCAATGCCACTTGCACAGAATCCCCTAAAATGGGTCACAGGCGTCCTGGTATGTAGCCCGTTGTGAAGACTTTGTACAGCCACATGTATTCTACCTCACACGTTTACTGTCTTGCTGGCATGAATCTTGTATGCATGCTCTGCTCCCTGCTGAGATTTCACAAGGAAAATTATTTCTTCTTTTGTTAGCCTCCAGATAGCAGCAGAATACCTGCTGTCGATAGGTTATTACTTGATTTCCACCCACCATATTTATCATGTTATTAATTCCCCTTCATAATATTAAAAATGTTAATTCAATGTTTGCTAAGTCTCCCGTTTCCCAGTGAGAATAAGACCAAGCTGTTTAATCTTGCCTCACAACCCGCTGCAATTTTTTAGAATTGTTATCATTTTGATTACTCTGTAATGCACCTCCCAGAACAATTATAAACTCTGTAAACCGAAGCTGCAGAAAGCTGTTTGTCAAAGATTTGGACCCTGGTGAGGAAGCTCTTTCAAACGGGCCTTGAAATCTGGGCATCCCAGTCAGGCTGTGTATCAAGTGTGTGTTTGTTTTGTGAGACATTGACACACGTCCTTAGATGAGGAAATTCCAGGTAAAAGCAGCTTAGGCAGGGTTGGAGCAGGCAGTGAGAGGTCTAAGGGAGGATGCTCTGATTGTGTAAAAGCAATGGAGCCTGGTAAAGGGCCCTGGGCAAAACTGCTGAAAATTAAAGTTATACATGAATGGGGGAAAATGTAAATGGTCAACAAGCACGAGAAGGGCTGTTCCTGTGTGATACAGCTGTTGGGATGGCAGTTCTGTGGGGGCCTTGGGACTGCATAGGTGTGCACATAGGACCTCACTTCACTCTTTTTCTAGAAGCTGGTCTGTTCACAGGTCTGAGATGGTTTAGTAGGAATGTTATTCTGCATCATTAGTGGCCACCTTGTACATGGTCATATGGGAATTCTGAGGAAAACTCTGTCTTCCTAGCACAGCTGGGGGCTTTTTAATTTCATTTTTTTTTTCATTTGGTATCTTGCAACAGCTGAATGAATATCCTAAATCTCTCCCATATTCTTGTATGTTGCCAAGGTTTTTCCCATTCTAAAAATTGTGTCTTTTCAATTCTTTGCCTAGTTGAGGTAAGATCTGCATGTTGTTCTCACCAAAATTAAGATATTTTATTTGGTTTTCCTAAAAAGGCTGCTTGTTTTCCTGTATAGAGCCTGGGGAGAGCAGAGTAGATCACCCTGTTTCTGCAAGGAGGAAGCTGCTGGGTGAAGGATCTTACTCTCTTCACTGCCTTCCTTCACTTTCACAGCTCTGGTGAGCCACATTGCAGGGACATGGTGGCGTACAGGAATTCCTTTTATCTGGGTTCCAAGTGTGAATTGCTCCAGTAAAATCAAGATGTAGAAAAAGTAAATTATAAGTACTTAACAAAGGAATAACAGCAGGATAAAAATAGAATAATGTTTTTGCTGTAGAAGTAGCATTACAATTGTGCCTGGCTTTGGGGTAGGCTTTGAGATGAGTGGATATGTGGGTGACTGGAAAAATGACATCAGGTACTTTGTGTGCCATGAGTTAAAGCATATACGTTGCTACCCACAGTGACTTATTTCAAGTGGCTTATATTTGGCACAGTATGCCTTCAGATTACAGAAGGAAATGCTAAGCTTGGAGCTCTTATTGCTCTGTTCAGGCTTAGCAATTATGAAGAATAAAAAATTTACCAGAGCCTAAGCTCTTAGCTAGTTATAAACATGGGGAGAATTAAGGGACAGGAAAATTATAGCAACCCAGCTAAACCACTATAATTAAGGCTGAATTGCTTTTCATATTATAGCATTCATGAAGTAGAATGTTGAAATAAATGAAAAGTAAAAGCTCAAATACTGTTTCAGACTTAACATTTTGATAGGACAGATCTGTTTTGTCTAACAATGCGAGTGTAAATTTCAGTTTCTCTTGTCCTCCTCCTACTGTTACTGATGATGCCTTGCCTCCAGATTCAGATGTCTCTGGAGCTTCCTCAGCTGGGAAGATGGCTTGTTCTTGCACAGGTACAACCTACAAGTGCAGCTCTTAACCTCACTCAGTGCCAGTTATAGAAGGCCCCTGAATCAGCTGTGTGGATTTAAAATCCTGTGTGTAATGGAATCTGATATGTCCCAACATCCTTCATGTTCAGATTAAGAGCAAAAAGGTCTGACTGCCTGTGATTCTTCATCAGTCCTCTGCTAATAACTTCTGAATCCAGTGACTGGTTTCCACTGAAGCTGACAGTAATGTAGAGGCTTCAGAGATACTAGGTTTCCCCAAGTTTGGTGAAAATCCTCTGCTACAGGAAAAAGAGCTACATTAAAGCTCCTTCAAGGGGAAAGTCAGTCAGAACTCAATCCATGTTGGCTTTGAGAGTCAGAGCCAGACCAAAGAAGATAGCATGTGTTATCAGCTGGGCAAGTGAAGGATGTGGGAAGAAGCTGAAAGTATATAGGGAGGAAGTTAGCAAATATAGGACATGGGTCTTGCTGTTTGTAAGCTTGTTTGGATCAGCAGGTTTGTAATAGGAATAAATTACAATGTGTGCATTTCAAAGGCACCCCTACAGCTTAGGGAGATAGGCTTTCTTACAGACGGAGAAACTGCCACACGGAAAGTAGTCTGATGTCTTAGAAAGTGGTAAAATATACAAGAAAACAAAATGGTGTTTGTGAAGAGAATTCTCGGGCTGATGGTGGTATCATGTGTGTGTAGCCTGCAGTAATTTAATTACAGCTGTATTCTGTGTTATCTGACGCAATGAGCTAGATTGGCGTTGCTGACACTCCACCCTCCCCTCCCCCCATTTCATAAACCATAAGTCAGTTCTTTGGAAACCTTAAGACCTAATAATCTTGCTTAAATTAAATTGGGACTCCTTTTAAAATGTACCTTGAGTTAGTCTAAACAACAACACTTGTAAACAGCTCTGGATGCTATTCACGCTCATGGTAAATTGATTCACAAAGGAGGAAGCCACGCCCCCTTTGAGCACTTCTGTAAGTCTCAGGCAAAGTGAACATTGATCTCAGCATGTTCAAGAGAGGGAGGAAAAAACCTGGATTTTGCCCTGAATGGGAGCAGCAGTGAACCTTTTTTCGCTATTTCTGAATTCCTTTTCATGTAAGCTTTACTCTCGCTTTGTAGCCATCTGCTGCAGTGCTGTTCACTGAGCTTGTGTAGTATGTAAGACTTTTTTGTGTGTGTGTTTGTTTCTGTGGCTGTGGAGAAGAGCTGCAGGATGCAAGCTCTAAAAGTTCAGAAGCAAAAGAGCAAATGAAGCAAAAGGAATCTCAATTTAAGAGAATTCAGAATCTGTTGTTAAGAACATAGCTGGTTAAAACATCCTGAGAACTTAAAATATAGTTATCAGGCTGCTGTCTCCATCATCTTCCATGCATCTACCTTCAAGGTTTCCCTGGCTTGTTGGCTCCTGGCAGGTGAATGCATGGCTTTTTAAGCTTTAAGATGTATGTGTCTTTTAGGAATCTGAACAGGATATTTAGGATATTTTAATACAGTTTTTACAGGTAGTATGTTTTTTGTTTCATATGTGTCAACTTCCTTTTATAATTTTTATTCTAAGCAGTTGTCATGGTTTAACCTCAGCCAGACAGCTTGTTCACCCACTCCACCCCCTTCTTGCCCTCCCCCTACTCCTGGAGGGATGGAGAGGAGAATCAGAAAGAGTGCAACTCCCATGGGTTGAGATAAGAACAGTTTAGTAACTAAGGTATAACACAAATCACTACTGCTGCCACCAATAATAGTAATGATAAAGGAAATAGCAAGGGAAGAGAATACAACACCTCAGCACCAGGTGACCAATAACTCACACCCCAGCCAGACCAGGCACCGACCGATACCTCCTCCAACCCTGCCGTCCACCTAGCCCTTCCGGGTAACTCTCCCAGTTACATCCAGGGCATGATATGCTGTGGTATGGTATACCTCTTTGGTCAGTTTGGGTCAGGTGTCCTGTCTCTGCTTCCTCCTGGCTTCCCCTCCTCCCTGGCAGAGCATGAGGCTCACAGTCTTTGGCCAAACCAAAACATCAGTGTTTTCAGCTCTGTTCCCGGCCCGAAAGTCAAAACACAGCACTGCACCAGCTACCAAGAAGGAGAAAAATAACTGCTACTGCTAAACCCAGGACAGCAGTTTTCAGACTTGTTTTCAGTCTATCCCAGAGGCCCACAGTTGGAGTCATTGGACTTTCACCCAGAAGGGCTTTTTGACTTATCCAGTACACACTGAAATGTGACAGGGTAAAGATAGAGCCATTTTTAGGTATCCTTTGAGTTGTTAAAATGTTTATGAAATCTGCCTTTGTATAATTATGCACCTGCCAGGGTTTGGGGATTCATATAGTTAAAAGCAAAAGCTTATGTTTGAAAAGCAGAATGATCATTTGGAAGCTGCCTGCTGGTTTCAGACTTTGGGCTATTGCTGACCACTAAGTCCTGATGTGAATTTCAGGACTAGGGGGTGGGTCTGCTGAAGCACCTTTGATATAATAGTCACAAAGTTTTGTGTATTTTTTTTGCTAGAGCTGTAATAAGAGCTGTTTATGTTGAGTGGAAAGCATCTCTAAGGTTATGCTGCTGTGGTGCATTGGACTGAAGACAGCTTGAGTTGAATCTAGTTGAGTGGTTTTGTTTATTTTATCAAGAAAAATAACTATAATGGTTGCCAAACAATGAAACAGAAATGGGGAACAAATGTTTCCAGGATTTTAAGTGGGGATGGGAAGCTATAGAAAATATAAGTCAAAATTACAAGCTGTAGGTTATTGCTAGCAGGTTCTAGGAACATGATCTCTGTAAATAAATTTCAGAAATGAGGAATGATGTTTGCCTTCTGTGATGTTTGCTTTGAGAGAAACAAATGGATTACATACATGCCAGGTGTGCAAATCTGTAAATGGGCGTGCATGTCACATTTTCTTTACTACTCCATGTTTAGGTCCTACATTCACAACCACCCAGCTAATGAAAAGTTACTTGGTATGAATTTCTTTATGGTGATGAGAAATTGTTCCAAATTTATGAGGGTAGACATGAATTTTCAAAGCAAATCAATGTAGGTTCTTGTTTAATTCACGAACTTTGTTTAAGATGTATGGTTTTTAATTATTATTTTTTTTAATATATCTGTTTCTCCCATAGCTGGAGGTCATCTTGTAGGCTGTGTTTCTAAAAACAACAAACAAATGCCTGGCTTGGTAAGAAGTCTGCAGTGCACTGCTCTGGACTACAGACCAGTGCAATAGCTTGGTATCAGCATCAATGGCCACAGTTCTGTGAAAACCTTTCATTATCCATGTGATTGAAGTGACCTGCCATATTAGTGAGGATTCTCAAGGTAACTGCCAAATCCTGAATTATCTTGTGGTTTGTATTGTGGTGGCCTTGAGTTCCAGTCTCTCTAAGACAGCTGCATGAAAGCTATAGTGGTTGGAATGTACAGACACTTAAGTATGTGTAGACATCATGTGTTGCTCCATCAAAGCTAGTGCTATCAGCTTGGTTGCAAGACAAGTTTGAGCTATGCCACTCTTTTATGTGCAGTAAGGTAACTTCTCCAGTCAGTTAACTACAGTAAAATGTACTGAATGTTTCTATTGGCTTGAAACAACAGATTTGAGGTGGCAATCTCTATAATGTGGTCAAAATTTGGAGAAGCAAACCTGAGTGTAGAGCCCTGGGTGTGGAAGCCTTAGAGGTTACAAGATGAAGCCTACCACAGACTCAAGGGAGCACAGATCCATGTAAAAGCATCCCCTAGAATTGACCTATAAATTGTATTGATAATTGACAATTTTGCTGGACATTTAATTTCTTACAGGAAATATTTTCTGTGTTAAATTTCATTAAGAAGTCTATAAACAGAGAAATATTAGGAAGTTACATAAATGAGCACAAGTTTTGCCTTCACTTAATTTTGTATGAAAGGTAGTATGAAACTCCAAAAAGAGTTAGCTGTAGATGTGATTTGATGCCTAAGGAGTATAATTCTGAATTATGACAACGTTAAAAAATAAAAAATTCCCTTTAATGTAAAAAAAAGGGAAGAGTTGTGCTTATTATATTCAAGAACTGTGATACATAAGCATCAATTCCATTTGTTTTATATATTTGCTTGTCATTTTAATGGTTTATTATCAGGGATCCAGTCAAAATTGGCAATAAAAAGAACATAGCTTTACTTTGATTCAAAGTCTGCAGCAGATATGCCAGCAGAAAGGATAAATAAGGCATGGGAAATATGCTGTTAGTAAGGGAAATACAAGTAGTTCTAAGCATATTTCACATGCTTTTTCTTTATTTTGATTTCAAGCAGAGTGTTGAATGTACTTAAATTATTAAGTCATAGCGAATAGTACCTTGAACATGGGTTGAAATATTCCACTCTAGAACTAACCTGGGTTTGCTCTTGTAAATCTATCCTTATAAATAATTTTCAAAGAAGAAAAAAATTATGGTTCTTTCTGATTTTGGGTACTTTACAGGAGTGGAATATCTTCTTTATAAGAACCTCATTGCTATTCCCTGCAATTCTTCATTCCAAGGGAGGAAATATGCAGAGAATTTTTTGGCACCAGGACTGTCCTTCAATGACCTTCAGTGTATAGGTGAGAGAATGTAATGTGACTAAGTATAGTTCAGTACTATCGCTCTTTTTTGATGCCAAAAAATCCATTGGCTGGCCAAGCAATTGCCTGATGGAAGGTCACCTGGTCATGGGTCAGGCAATTAAACTCATGCCCTTCTCTACCAATCTCTTCATCTAACTGTAGGATTATTACAGGAGAAAGTCTCAATTAAAAGCTTTAAAAGTAGAGTAGCTGTGTGTACAACTGCATTTTCTTTGCTGACACTTTTGTTCTTCCTATGGGAGGAAGAGAAAACAAGAAATTAAATTCAGCAATTTTAAAGAGTGTATTTGCTATTTAAAGCAACTGGGAAAATGGTAGGTGTGAGGTGACTCTTTTCAGGGCTTTGTCAGTCTGTGATCATGGGTACCCTCCTCCCGCATGTCCTTTCTGAACTGTTTTGCTCTTTTACCTATTCCTTTTTTTCTGCCCCGGAAAATATAGCCCAATATCTTGAAATCTTTTAAGACAGATCTAAAAAAAACACAACACTTAAACCTGAGAGAAAAAATTGTAGAGGCCAAGCAACACCTTATACTTTTTTGCCTGGGAGACTGGGTTTGTACCATGGTAACTTTCTGTGGGCATAATTGCTACTTTTTCTTATTTACCAGATGAAAAATGACTACTTCTACTACAATTTTCTAGGACAGATAAATCTGGGGGTTGGGGCAGAGAGAAGAAACTTGCTCTGTTTTACTTAGTAGCCTAACACAAATGTGATGAGAATATCCTTTGCATAGTCCTTTTAGACACGAAGCTGCTCTTACTTATTGCTTTGGAGCCCCAGATGCTACTGGGGTTTGCATGTAAGATTCTAAATCCCATTGTGAGTCTTCTCACAATGTGTGTTAGTGCAGAGGAGCTAGAGCAGCTGGGCAGGTGACCCTGTGGGGGTTCCAGAGTCTGCAAGGCAGGTTCTGCTGCAGTTCATTGATCTCCTCCAGATATGCTGGTGAGAGTCAGCCGAACAGTGGGGAAAAAAATGGGAAAAAACTTCAGAATAAATTGAAGATGTTATGGAATTAAAAGGTTATTAATAGGCCAGGCAGGTATGGAATCCGTTTGATATCGCTGGCATAGAAATCTGCTGAGGGAGACCTTGTTGCTACCTCATTGATTTTAGTTGCATTTGGGAATGCTTTGTACTTGTATGACTAATGCTTGCCTGGAAGTCCCCAGACAAAGTGGAAAAATATGTTTAATAGAAGAAAATAGAAAAGTGAGTTTCTCTTTTCTGAAGACAAGTGTGTGGATGGACCTCCTGCTCTTTCCGGGAAGAAATCAGTAACATCTGGAAAGAACTGTGCAGACATTTGTAGGGAGAAATGAAGGAGAATAAAAGGAGAGAGAGGGAGGATTTTTGTGGCTTTGAAAGGGAGGAAGAGCTGAACCAGACAGTAATATAACACAGTCAAGCAAGTTAGCAGAGGTGAGGCCTTGTGGTTGCTCTCTTGAGTGTGTCTTCATGTGCAGATACTCAGTTTTGCAGTTGGCAGGTTTGTAACACTACTCCAGCAGAGCTCTTGCAGTTGAATTGTGCTTTCTGTGCTGTATCCAGGTCTCCAAACCCTGATCTCATGTGCTTTTCATCATCCCTTGGCCCAAGTTTGCTACAGTGAAGGCTTTCTTTGTGAAGATTCTACTGTCCCTGATCCCAGCTGCAGGAGCAAGGGCTGGCCTTTGCCTCATTTTCTTGACCTGCTTCTTTTTGGGTGCCTGGAATTCTGGTCTGGGGAGAACTGAGATCCATCACATATGACTAAGACTGTTGGACAACAAATCCAGCTGGAGCAAGTCTAGATGTCTTGAACTCTGGGCTTATGTATAGCATGTGTGTAGATGAATTAACTTTGACATATGTAGGGCATTTTGGACTGACTGCATATGCTCTATAATTATGACACCTTCTGGCCACGGCAGCAGTCCTCATAGAGGAGAGCTGAATTGTCCAGGCATAATTCATATTGCAACTCAGTGCTTAAGTACCTGTTCAGACTCCCCAAGCCGCTCATGAGCAGTTGCTCATATTGCCCTTTTCCAGATCCCTGAGATATACCATTCACTTGTTCTGGAATATATTTTAACATGGCTAAGAGACCTAGGTTTCCATAGATCAACATTGCTCTCTGATTTAAGGGTGCTGCCTTATACGAGCATCTATTTGAATAAGAGTCATGAATATATAGTGTGACATTCCATTTTCTGTGGTCTGATTGTAGGTGACCTGTTGAACTCTTCCAGGGTTTTTGGAGACAGTGCAGTAAGGCCATCATGGTCTGTATACGCAGATTTCCCAAATCATGACACTGGAGTAAAAAACCTGAAATCTGTTTTTAAAAGCTGGGTGACGAGGCTGTTCTCTGTTCATTGTGTTCTTCCAGACTGTGCTGACTGGAACTGTTGTCTGGTGTGTGTTGGTGCAGTGGGTTAAGTACAGACAAAGACATGCTTGTGTTGAGACCTCCAAAGTGCTGGGATGGGCTGCATTTCCCAGAGAAGAGGTGATGGTGAATTCAAAGTTAAAAGGCTATGCATCAGGAAGGAAAACAGCTTCATGTTTTAAATGAAATTCGCACATTTACTGTCCACTTAGGGGACACAAATAGTAGTTTATGCTCAGAGGGAAGTAACTGCTCTTGTTTTGATCCCCTTCCTAGATTTCCCAGTCCTTCCCCCTTTCCCTTTGCTCCAATAGCTGTCCCTAATCTGTGCTCTCTGTTGCTTTTGAAATCCCACAGGCAGCATGTGTGAGGGAAAACAGTACTTCCAGAAGAAGGGAGGCCAACTTCTGCCTGGCAGTATCTGGCGCCCATAACACTGCATGTGGCCTGGAGCCCATTCTTTATTCTCTGGAATAAATATTCTCTGGAAAAAATATTCTCTGCTCCCCTTTCTTAAGCTTTTCCTGATGAACAGCTGAATGCACTCAATGGTCACGCTTGAGTGCTTGTTGTTTGTGGCAATTAGCAGTGTTGGACAGTGTGCACATGCGCAGGAGAGTTCAGTGTAGCATCCGGTGCAGCCAGAGAAGTACGTACGCCCTTTGGAAGCAGTTTGCTTCTCACAGTCAACAAGGGAGTGTATCTCCAGCCTCTTTAAGATAAGGCTGCTGCTGAAGTGACTAGAAACATCCCATGCGAAAACGGGGGCTGGTGTCCAGCCCCTGAGCAGTGATGCTGGGACCCCTAAGTGGGAATAAGGCAAAAGAAAATTCCTTGTAAAGAATATGGTGTCCTGTCACAGGTAACAGAGGCCTGTTCATTTTGCATCAGTAGTTTCCCAGTTATTTCTGATCATCTGGCTAGCTGCTGCAGCTGTGAAAACAGTGGGCTTGTGAATACTTGCCCTCTCTTAGACAGTTTCAGGATTACAGACAATGTAATCCTGAAAACCTTAGTACATTACAGAGTGAAAAAAACCAAAACAAATTGTTAGGGATCTGTGTGTACAACTGTGATTTATAAGCAGCAGTGTATTTTATAGTCCTTTTACTTGGATACACAGCTTCTGCTGGGTAGTGATGTGGTCAGCCCACTAGGAAAGGGTGACATCAGAGTGAAAGGAAAGATATTAATCATTGTGGGTTTGCAACTGTAAATTTGCTTGTACAGCCAAGGAGGTAGTCAGGGAGCCAAGCGTCAGAGCAAAGAGGGTCTTCTGTTAGACCGTGCAAAGGGGGAATGTAACAGTGAGTTTGGATATTTCTGTTCTTTGGCAGGTAAACTTCCCCCTCAGCCTGCTGCTCCAAGGACAGTGTGACATGGCACAGCCGAGCATAGAGCAATGACTGAGCTGTTTAACCCAAGACACTACTGGTGCTTAAACCAGTCATTTTCTCAATTCTTCATTTACTCATTCTTCCCAATAGGTGGACAAGGGAAATACGGTGTGGTTTGTTGTTGTTGTTTCAATCTTTGCGGTATTTTAACTACTGCAATTATTTTGGGATTGACATTTGAAGGCAGTGTGTCTTTCTTGCTATTCAGCTCTATTTTAGAGAATATTCTTGCTTGTCAAAATTAATTGCTTTTTAAAAGTAGAAGGTGACAAAGGCTGCTGCATAATGCCCTGACTTCAGTGGCTGTACATGGGAATTTTGCCTACCACCCCTGTAACATTCCATAGCCAGAACAGTCTGATTTGCGGGCGCAGAAGCAGTCTGGTGTTTCACTGCACTGCAGACCTCTGTAATATGTGCAGATCAGATACTCATTAGTCAGACAGAGGAAATACCACATCTTAATTAGAAAGGGAATTGTTTGTGGTTTTGTGTGTACTGTATGGGAAATAACATGTTAATGAAGCATCTGTGGAGAAGGAGAAAATATTTTAATTTTTAGGTTTCTTTTTAACATCAGTTTTATTACCCATTTTGATCATGAGCCTAAACTGTTGTGATTTTTTCTTCTTTTCTGTTTTCTCTCTACTCCTTGGTTAATAGCTATCTGATGATCCAGGTATGACTGTCAGAAAGCTACAGATATGCACTTGACACTCTGGTTGTTTGTTTGCCCCTCAAGGGTCAAGGATATAGAGAAGCTGATGAGAGTCTTGACTGTAAAAGGAATACAGGATGAGGCAGATACTCCATGTAGTTTACCTTGTTTATCTAAGACTGAAAACAGTCACTAAAGAGGGAAGAAATAAGATTTTATGGGCTCTGAATGAAAATAGCAGTGCTCCATCTTCCCATGAATCAGTAATTCTCTGTTTCTCCCTGTCTCCTTAGCTGTAGGAATGTGATGTTTCTAATTTGCAGTGTTGTAAGAGAAAACATCATATGATAGAATCACCTAATTACAACATCATTCTTTGCAAAATAATAATTTCAGTGTATTCTATTAAACTGTGGGACAGTAGATGCAGCGGAGACAGCTGGCATCTTCTTGGCAGGAATCCTTTCGAGATACATTGCTTTTTTCCCTGTTCCTCTTATAACCTCTACTTATTCTCTTTGATGCTAATGTTCCATTTTAATAGGACTCATGCGTTTACTGCAAAAACATCAAAATGCTATGAGTAAGTTTATCTGTTCAGATTTAGTTTCTTCTTGCTATCAACTATGTGTACTTTTAGCTGTTTTTATTTCATGTTCTCTTCTTTCTCCACTAGAAGATATGTATCAGGCAATACAATCTTTTAAAAGCTTTGTTTCAGAATTTAAAGGAAACATCACTATTGCCGTATTTTTCCATAGCACTGTGAAGTTATGGTGTTTCAGCATTACTGAATACCTAATAAGTGCTACTATTACAGAACTGAGAGTCTATCATCTTTTGAGAATGCTGCTTTATCCTGTTAATAATAACTGTGGAGTTAGTTGAGTTTTTCCTGTGGTTACTAATTTGATAGTATTTACTTCTGACTTAGTTTGCTTTATTCTTGATAATTGACTTTTCTTTCCACCCCAACACCCTTTCCATACTCAAAATCTTATTTAAACTATGTTATAGGTAAGATGGTGACTTGTAGTTTTTGACTGTTAGGTCGATGGTTTTCCCCATCTATTTTTGGGAAAATAGGGATTAAAAGTAGTAGTGACCTGGCTGTCCTCTGGTAACTTATCACAGGTAGCTAAAGAAAGGCTTTTCAGTTGAGTAATCACGAGTCAGAATGTAGAGCCACACAATGGCTGTGGGAGCATGGCAGTTAAGCTTTGGCCCTTGCACTGGGAATGTTCATTTCTCACCTCCATGGCCACGGTGTTTAATTCCTGAAGTTGCAAAGTAAAGATGCTCCCACAGCTCTTTAAGCAGTTTCTGCTCCTCATGTAGTGTACTGGTGGCTACAGAGAGACTTGGCAGAGTCATTTATCCAGTGCTGGAAATCAATCCCTGAGCGGGTTCACAAAAATGAAGTGAATTGAGTTTGAATCAAGGAAATGTTTCTTTTCTTCTTTATACATACTCATTTTCAGCCTCTCAGTGCTGTAACCTTCTAAAGCCAGCATAACAACTCCATTCTTTTTTCTTTATTGAATCCTAAAATTTATTGATTTTTATAATTTCAGATATCGGTTGAATTTCATGTCTCTACGCATACCAACCATTAAGAGTATGTCAACTTGGCAGATGCAATTTGTATCTTCTGGAGGAATTTCATAAATCCTTATTTTAAAGGTAGAAATGTATTTGCTGTTGCGTGCTGTATAGTATCTTGACTTTAAATTTAAGTTAAAAAAAGAGAATGTGTTTGAATTTTGGTGGGAGAAAAAATAAAATGGAAAGAGCGGGTGGGGTAAGTGTTGAATCCACCATGGTCTTTGATGGGTACAAGGTGACAACAAATAACAAATGAACTAAATAAAAGCTTAAAGCAGAAAAGAGTTATTTAAGAAAAAACATGTTGATGTTAAATATGTAAGTACTTAAAATGCACTCTAAATGAAGTGAATTAAATATTAAGAACAAAACATGTGCTGGAGCTGCCTCCCTGTCTGCTGGGAGGGCCCTGGGCTTCCATGCAGATGTGAGGGTGGCTCTGATTTGTAAGGTTGTGCATAAGATCTGGCTTCCAATTTTGGTGGTCCAGATTTACACTCACAATTAACTGCAGGTGTAATTTATAGATGTTTGATTAAGCTATTTCAGTGTTTAGCTTTGGGCCAGTTTAATGAGCTGGCTCGATGTTATGAATCAACTGTGCAGTTAATCACAGGGACAAAACTATGGGCTGTTATTGCCAAGTACAGAGCGTATGTGTACAAAATCAGACACCAGCTATAAAACCTAGGACTTCAACTTTTAAGGAAGAGTGATGCTTTTCTGGCTTAAATCCTTGTGATGGAAGCCCTTTGGCTCAATTAACAAGAGGAGGACAGCATGATGTATCTCTAGATAAAAGGTTAAATTTCTACATTTTAAATGCTTGTTAAAAGAGCATTAAAATAAAAATAGCCAGTGTTAGTCTGTATTCAAATGGCACACACAGAGCATCAGTGAGGTCTATGATAACACAAGCAGGTAGCATCGATAAAGCGTCACGACCCTGTATGTTACAACTAGAATATAGTTGCAGGAAAGAGTAGCTCACTTTATAAAGAATTAATCTAGCAGATATATTCTTTCAGGATACTACTTCAGCTCATCTGAAGTAGTATCAAACCTCAGCCACATAATATAATCTATTCAACATTTGTTTCTTTCAGGGTTGCAAGAAGCATTGAGTCCCAAAGGAGTGCGGTGTGTAAGGAAAGACTTGACTGGTAAGAAATATTGGATGGGGTGCTCAGTTTCTATTCGGTAAAAGACAAAATACATTTAGCATAAAAAATGGTAATAGCAAGCATCCTTTAAAACGTATCTATCAGCTGTCAGGAGTAATTCGTCAGCTGAGGAGACTGGTATTTTTGGTGGTAATGAAGTCTTACAGAGTCATGCGTTTAGCAAACTCTACTGGCTGTTGACTGATATCTTTTACAAAAAGAATCAAAATGAACTCCTGCAGTAGCTATGTGATATTCTGCCTTTTTACAGAATGTTGCTGGCTTCTTCAGAAAGTTCCAAGTATGCCATCTCCCTCCCACCCCAAAGAAGTAGTTTACATAACATGTTCTTCATGTCGGTAGAAATATCTCTAAAAGCTGTCTAAGAAAGTACTTAATGACTAAAAACACTGGTAGAAACCTTGTATCATGATGTGCATGTGGGTATTGAAGCAGAGAAGTGACGGATTGGTATTTAAGTTTACTGAAATGCAGTTCTTTCTGTCTGGATATTTGTGTGACATAGTCTCAACAAAATGTTAAACAGTTAATCTGAACACAGATACTGGACCACTTTATCACTGTAGGAAATGTGGTCTGTAACAGACTATTTTCATTACATTTTGAGCCTTATTCTTCTATATGCCAGTGATAAACACAGCAGCAGTGTCTTTCTTTCCTTTTTCTTCAGACTGTAATTGAGATTTTTGGTTCTAGATCATAGGGATAAGTTGAAGGGGAAAAAAAAAAATCACTCTGCAAAACACAAATCCAATGAAAAGGGAAAACAATAAAATTGTTCCACTGTTGCCTACCTTCAATAACAGGAAATGTCTGTGATAATCTTATGAAATCACCAGAACAAACTGTCTTGGGAGATGTCATTTATTTACCTTCTGTGGAAACTGTTGTGGTAACAGGGACTGAGTGAGCACAGGCTGGCATTGGAAGAGTGCAAATACATTTCAGAGAGGGCTGGTGGAAAACTTCCTGGCAGTAAAAACTGTAAGGGTTAATGACGACAAAGAATGCTGTTTTTTACCTTATACATTCTTTCAAAAAATTATCTCATTTTGCTTTTGGAAAATACTGCTCTGGTGATGATGATACTGCTTCGAAGTATGTGAGTAAAGCATGCTAACGTTGAAGTTCATGGGACTTCTCCTGCTCCTAACCCTTTTAACCTTGGTCTGCAAGTGTTATGTGTCCAGGTGCCTTCTAAAATGTTATGTAACATTCTATAAGAAATGTTTACAGTCCAGTTACTGCTCCACAAGCACAACTTTCCATTGTCAAAGTCATGAAAATATGGAGACTATTCCAATACTTGGTGACTTTTACCTTAAAAAAAAGAATAAGTTTTAACACCTTTGTGATACTTGCATCACTGCAAGGAAATATTACTAATTAGCTACAAGGGCTAAACATTTTTGATCATGGGCAATTGAGATTGCTGCTTATTTATTCATCATTAGGTGGGAAAAAATACTTGTCCCTGGAGTGATAAATTGGTCAACGTCAACTGTGAAATTAGATTAACACTATGGTTTTATTAACTCTAAAGTAAATCCTTGTTTGAGATGCTTCCTTAAATAGAAGCCAGGATGTGTCTAGATTGACATTCTCATGTTTGGGAAAATGAGTCTGTGTTTGCCAGAATTCATGACAAAAGATGGTTAGTTGGTAAAATTGAGCTAGATGAATTCTGAAGTGATGTGGCTCTACAAACTGCAGGTTAAATTCTGCTTTGTGCGGAAGCTTTCTGTTGAATTATGAAGGGTTTATGCAATAAATACAGTGTCCTAATAGCCACCTTTTTCCCTCTTAACTCACTTGAAAATTATCTTATATTATAATGCTAGCTTTTCTGAGTACCTTGATACTTCCTGCAAGGTAGATAATGGTAAGTTATTGATTCATTCTGACAGCTTTTCAAACAAGTTGTCTGTGTGAAACAGAGCTATATAAAATTTAGCCTTGTAGAAGTTAGCATGTAATTTGTCATTATAGGAACAGTAAAACAAGACTTGAATGGTTCCCTATTTCCTCAGCAGTAAAACACACCTTTTTATCTCTGTAAGACACTTCTTGCTTCTGGCACAAAGCAGGAAAGTTCAGCCACTGGAAGTCCTAGTGAGAGCTCTGAGCTTCTAGATCTGAGAGCGTGTGGGTATGATGCTAGGATTCTGTGTGTGTGCAGGGGGGGTGGGAGCAGGCAAACAGTCGTCTGCATTCTCCTCCAAAAGAAACACAGGAGAGGAGACTGATGACAGGCTCCTCTGATCTGCTCTCTTTAACATTTCTTACTTGGCCACCCAACTGACCCAAGATATCTGGCATCCTTGTTCTTTTTACCCCATGGCTCTTGCATTATATTGAATGAGCTCGCTGCTAAGGAGTAGAGTTCGGCAGTAATTATGTCAACAGGAGCCACTGCAATCTGCAGTAAAGCCAAATGCTACATTGTCTAGATATCCCTGCTTTTAATTTCCTACTGCTTGTATTTGGCTCAGAATTAATTGTAACAAGAATCCTGTGTGTAAGTGGAAATACTGCGTGTATTGAATATTTTACAACTGAGCCTGGGATATTTTTACCCTTTTTTTTCAGTGCAAGCTATTAAACCCTCTATCATAAGGGACAATGTTTTTTTGATAGAAGGTCAACATAAAAAGCTTCTCTAGTATTGACCCCAGTATCTCTTCTTTCATTGTAACAACCCCTATGAGAACTGCTTGCAGTGGTGTCCACCACAGTTTCACAGATACTCTAAACCTAATAAGAGGATATTTTATTCCATTACATCAGAAGTACAAGAATGTAAGCAATGCCTCTATTTAAGCAACTGGACTATATCCAGCCAATATTTCAGAGAAGTATATGGCTTAAATGAACATTTAATAATAAGCAAATACCTGGTGTCTTCAGTGGCAAGAGAAGGACTCTGTAGGTTTGTCTTTTGTTTACCATGAAGTGGGCTTAGACTCTCAGAGTCACTTCACCGAAAAGAAAGCCCTGACAGACTGCAAATTCCAAAGCAAAACCCCATTTCCTAAATTTAACTTTGTGTCTGTGTGTGTGAGATTGGGTGAAGCCTTAATAGGTTCAAGGCAGTGACAGGCACAGCAGTAAATCTTTCCCTTCAAAATCCATCCTACATATGCCAAAATCTAAGTATTTTGGTCTAGTACAAATTAATTTATCTGAATGGAAAAATGTGAATGGATAAAGGAGGTAGAGCTAACTAACAGGGCAAGGAGTGTCCTTTTAGTTGAGGAAGAGAAAGAGGAAAACAATGAAAGGTTTGGAGTCAAAATAGGAAACAGTATTTGCATACATAAATGGTTTGAGAATTTCTGGTGCAATTTGGGAATTCCTGGTGCCTTTGATTAGTGGCTAGGAAGGGGAAGGAAGGAGAACTGGGTGAGCATATGTAGTTGCAGAAAGGATGAGAGACAATCAGTTAAGGAGCATGCGAAGAAAAAATAGGAATGGAGAACAGGGGAAAGAAAATGAAAGAGAACTTTATGGAGTGAGGAAAGGGGAAAGCAGAGAAATTATGGAGATAACTGATGGAAAGGTGTGAATAAGGAAAGAACTAAGATGAAGAATCAGTAATACCCAAGAAAAAGTAAATAATGAACAATCTGGAAAAATAACAATGGTAAAAGCAGGAAATAGAAACTTACTTTTGTGGAACTTTTAAAACAATGAATATTTGAATCTTAGTTTTTCTTTTGGTTGCTACAGGCAGAAAAAAAGGAGCTATTGGATTAGTGAAAGGGTTTTTTTAAACTTAAATCTGGGTTTATGCTCTGTTGCATCAGAGTTTATCAGCCTGACTGTGCTTGGAGTAGTAGCAACCATGTTCAGTGTGAGTACTAGTAGAGGCTGGAGAATGATCTAGTGAAATACTTTTTCAGCCTGCTAAATACCAGTAATAATCTTCGGATATGATATTGTATTTTTCTTCAACATATGCAGACCATGACTGTCAAAAAAACAATTTTCCATGTTTTTATTGTATATGATTGTTATTTAGTTCTAGCTGCAAGTACACCTGAAGCAGTTCTTGTAGCAGCCAGAAATAGATAGGAAATGCAAATGAAGCCAAGTGATGTACCGGCCTCCTTCAGGAGTTTGATTCATTGGGATTATATCTACCCCCCTTTTTCTCCTGGGCTGTGATGTTGTGGGTTTTAGCATGTTTTTTAGCAGTTCTACTGATGACGTGCTGCAAAAGAAAATCTCTGAGGGCAGAGGCAAATGCATAGAGGCAGATACACCCATGACATATGTAGGTTCATGAGGCACAGAAAAGGGAAAAAAGAATCTCTCCTACAAGCACACAGTAATCCTGACAATAACAGGTGTACCGGGAATAATAGTGTGCTCCTAAGAGTTAATAACAGGGATACCAGTGGCATTTTTTTGACATAGGAAAAGACCCACTGAAGCCTGGAGTAACAATGGCTGCTGAGGCTTCCTTTTAGAACTTAAGCTTTTGCCATCCTGTGCAGCAGAGACAGAAGGAGAAAAAGAGAACTTAAACAGTTCAAATGCTGACAGTTGGCATGGCTAAGAGAATGGATGTAAATGGCATAAAATTAACAGATTACGTCCTGCCAAGTTTCTTCTTAATTGATGTCATTCAGATCTCCTCAGCAGGCATTGTAACAGCAGAAAATCAGACTCCCCAAGGCTCTTCACTGTTTAAATAAGACAGTGCAATTCCTCAATAAGTCTAAGAGAGATAACCATTTTTTTCCTGAAATCTCAACTTGATAATGCTTTTGGGCTCAATCCTGCAAGGTGCCAAGTGTCTCAGCTCCCCCCACCCCCAACTTCAGAGGCAGGTGAGGCACTCAGTCCCCTTGCATAGTCAGGCTTTTAGCTCCAGCAGTGAATCTCACACAGGAAGGTGTGTGTTTTCCTTTTGGAGCCTGGGATGAAAAAAGTATGTGGGTAAAATGTGACAGTTGCCTGTAATTTCCCCTTCTCATTATGGACTGTAGCATCACTTCTGTTGAAGTGAAGTCAGTGGCAATTTACAAACCTGATAATACAACCTTGTGATTTCTCTTTGAAAATTACATGCCAGATCTAGACCTACTTTTCAGCAAATAACTCTGAAAGAGGTGTTAGTACCTGAAATTAGAACATAATCATGGTTTCATTTAAACAAAAAAAAAAAATTCCCAATCTGCTCTACATACCAGCTTGATGGATACTGAGGGAGCCATTGTGGTTTATTATGTTGCTGACCTGCTAATTAAAGAGGCCGTAAGAAAGAATTAACACAGAGGGTGTTTGGTGGCTTATTCTGTGTGAGTCCCTGAATTGTCTTTGGCAGAACTAAATGTAATACCTTTACATGTTACACAGTATATTTGGGATTGTATGATTAATGAGAGGGCTTTGAGACTTGAATTTTACTTTGTGATGGACTTGTTAGACCTCCCTGTCTCATTTTTTGCTATCTCAAGTTAGTTAAATAAAAGTGTTGTAAAGCTTAATTAATATTTTAAATGTCTTAAAGTTCCTGAGTGAAAACTAGAGACATGTGAAGCCACCACTGGAGAGCTTAAAATTCTTATCTAAGTGCATTCATAGTCACTGTTACAGGTGTTAATGTTGTGCCTAGAAATCTTAATCATGGGTTGGTTAGGTTGGGAGCTGTAAAATACAAACAAAATATCAGTTTACAGTAAATTTTTAAAAGTTCACATAATAGGAAATAGAATATATTCATCAAAAGCCAAAATAGTTTTTTTCTAGACTTTATTTCCTGAAGAAACATTAGAACACAGACAAGAATATAGGCTTCAGTCATATGAAAATATTTAATCTGACCCATCCTGTTATCTCAGTGTCTTCCTCATCTCTTGTAGCATTTGGATATATAAGTTTGAAATAAAGCAAACAGAACAGTACAAACACCTCTCTCCTTGTGAATGTTTAGCATTTTCCAAACAGCAGGGGGGAAGAGAAACCACATTGAAAGTTTTCCACCTTCAGCATAGCTCCTTATTCTTACACAGTCAAGTAGCTTTAGTGAAACCATAAGGTCTTTTTACCTGTCAAGACAAAGAAGAATAGATTGTTTGCTAGGGAAGGATTACCATACAGTGAGATTTTAATGAAAGTTTCTGACTCATTTGTATGTTTTTTAAAATAGTGCCATGAACATTACCTCTAACATAGCCAATTGCAAAGTGCATTTCTTTGATTTACCTCCTCTAAAATAAGGGTATAATAATTCCTTTATATATGTAAGCAACACAAGCCACGATCTCTAACAAAACTAGACATTCCATTGCTTTTATATCTACAGAAAAAAAGGAAAATCAAATCTATCAGTAAAAGCTGTTAACCAATTAACTACCGAAAGCTATCACATTGAGGTGCTGTTACATCTCCTTTAATTAACATTTTAATATTAGCTGATACAGAAGCTGTAGGATAAAACTTGCCATATATAATCATTACCCATTAACATACCTGTGCTCATGGAAGTGTGATATTTATAATTTCTCATCCTGTTCCAATAATTTATTGCCTCCAGAAAAAAGGGCATGAAGAGCTTGATACAGTTCTCAGTGTAGCCCAAATGGTATTCTTTCCTTTGATCAGAATAGGCTTCAGATTAAGTCCATTGAGATATTTCTTACTATTATCCACAGATGACATCTGAAAGGAAGAAGAATGCCACTTCAAAGGACTCTAGTGATGGGCAAATTTTCCTCTATAGAAGCAGGGGCCAGCATATGGTCTTTTGACAGTCTGTGAATTATGGTAAAACATTACATAGGACATTGCCCTAATTTTCTTCAGGATTTTCTGAAAACTGTGTTCATCTTGTGCCTGTGAGTTTGGATTTGTACTGATGGTGCTGCCTATTTTTGCATGGAAAAAGAATATTCTAAGCAATGTCTTTGAATACAGTTGAAGAGCCCAGTAAAAATGACAGCTGTAAACAGCCCGACTTGAAGGTCATCTCCACATTTTCCCTCTGCAATAGAAAACTAGATACAGTTTTTTTTAAATGCAGATGCTCTATCACTTTGCTTATAGCATTTTGCTTTATTGTAACTGAGTATGAAAGATTTGAGGATTGTGAAGGACTCTCCGAGAATTTCACAATTTAAGTTGAAGTTTCAAAAACCTGTTGACGTTATCTGGTACCTTTATGGTGTAAATGTTAGCACAGCAATTTCAGAGAAGGACAAACCTTCTTGGACCTATAAAACAAAATAATAGCAGTCTTGTAAACAACTGTCTGTATGATTGGTCCTGACATTTTCATTTGCTACTTCTTAAAATTCCAAATTCTTGACCTGAAAAGGCTGGATTTGAATGAATTTGAACATCTCACCACAGCGGGGTTGCTAAAACTGCTTATAAAATGGCATAAATGATAACAATGAAGAGGTGGTATTAATATAAAATCCTGTCCAAACAGCAATCTGGTAGGGGTTTATGTGTTCAGTATTCTTCCACAGCATGTTTCCAAACACCTCTCTAAATGCAGGTTCTCTTCACTTATGATTTACTGTGCTTAGTTGGCACAAACTTGCTCTCAGCTTGTTTTTAATGGTGGTGCAAACCGTCAGTATACCACAACCTGACTGTATAAAAACCTACATAATGCTCTTAACTGTGTACTTAATTAGTCAGCCCAATGTTCATTAAATATTCTTAATATTATTTTTAGTCTGCCTTATTTTCAACAGCGATTATGGGTATCTGTGAACCTTGGATGTCAGAGGAGAACTGTCAGATGTCAGGTAGGGAGGTGACTCTGAGAGAGTCTCTCCACGAATATGTAATAATTGAGAAGCAGCACATTAATGGTCCTGAAACCTAGAATTCTGTATCAGATACTGCACAGAAGAGAAACAGAAATAATTCAGGCCTTCACTACCTGCCATAGTTTCATAAGGAAGTAATCAGACAAGCTCTCTGCTGCTTATATGAGTTTGCATTTGGGTAATACGTCAATTGTCATGTAAATTTCAGAGCAAGCAAATAAAAAGTCCCAACATATGTTTGACTTGCAGAAGATAAGCTCAATTTAACAGTATGTCACTCCTTTATGGCAGGAAGATGTATTGTGATGGTAATGATGCTGTGTCTTTCTCACTAGCTCTACTTCCTTGAGACTTCTGTTTTTGCCAAGACAAGATTCTTCCTTATTGCAGAATTCACCTCGAAGCTGTGTGATCCCTTTTGATTACTGTGTGGCAATGTAATAGCTTAATTAATTGCATGTTATACAAAGCTAAAAAAGAAGAAGATGTTTTGTTATTCATGCGATACGTGAATCTGTGTCAGTTTTCTATGGGTTGTGTTTCATTTTAAATCGATAGTTCCTTAAACATTCAGCAGAAAGTGTGATTTAAAGTCAAATTCACTTAGATGTGTTTAACAGTGCTTTAAAAAAATTATTCCCATCTGAACTGGTGGCAAAATGGCCATACTGCTTATGATTTGGATGGTATCCTGACTTTCTTGCTTTCCAGATTATTTTTGGATAGTTTGGCAAATCTGTACTTTCGGGCAGTTCAGCACATCTCGTTGTAATACAACATAAATTGAACTGTAAAAACGAATGGACTGGAATACATAGGGGCTTTAAAGACTTATGGCCAAGTCTATATATTTTGTGCAGTGAAAGAGGCTCTCAGCCTCAGGTTTGTCACATGAAAACTCAACCTGAAGTTGAAAAGCTATCCAAGCTTCCATGTAGTGGCAGTTTGTCTTCACTGGAGAATGAACTGACTTTTCCTGAAATGCAGTACTTGCAAGTAAATTCTGATTTAAGCCCCTTGTTGTTGGGGGATAATGTTCTTGCTGAATGGTACTGCACTACGAAGAGAGAAAGAAAAAAGGTGCTCATCCAGTGAACAATTCAGCAGAAGAGGACAAGTGGTAGGGAGACCTTGCCAAGTTCCTCAAGTGGTTAGCAAGTGCTTCTGAAGTTGACTTTGAGCCATCATTGCTCTGCAGGAGCCAAATTTTTTTCAAGAAGCAGATGTCCTTTCTCCTTCTCCACTGCTTGTTAGAAGTGCTAATGTGTCGATATTAAAGAATACCATCTCACTGAGCTGTAGACTGCCCAAACACCAACTTGGCTCTGACTGTGCTTGAGAGTTGGTTGGCCTTTTAAAACTTGGTGCTCTGGTGGCAGTATTTCTTTGGGCTGCATGAAATTTCTGGAATTGGTACTGTTGTCATTCTTCATTTGTACACCCCGAGCATGATAGCTACCACTAACCTTTCACTTCTGTAAAACCCTTTGACAGGACAAATGCCCCTAATTCCAACCCAATATAGTTGCATAATATAGTGTATCGTTCCCTTATCTTGAGAGCTGTGAAGGACATGAGAGTGAAGAAATTACTTCATTTTGGGGATGATGTCATCTCTCTTCACTGGATGTTTTCCCACTATAGCTGATGGAAGTCTCATCTTGACTGTTTTCTTCTCAGTCTTTTGCCACACATTTTGTTGTCAGCAGTCCCTGCCATCTGCACCCCAAAGGAAGTAAGTCAGCTTGATGTCAGTTATGTGGAAAATTGAAGAAAGAGAGAGATGGCCCCAGATCAGAGTAAGATGCATGCCATCAGTTCTACAAGATCTAAGTCTGCTGTCAGAGCTGCAAAGCGATTTTGTGTGTGTGGTCTCTTGTTTGTTTTTTTTTTGTTGTTTTTTTTTTTCTTTTGTTTTGTTGTTTTTTTGTGTGTGGTTTTTTTTTCTTTTTAATATCTGTGTGCTTTTAAATTTATTTTGAAGAGTACTTTACCACTACTTTGTAATAAATATTTTTTTAAGCACTAGGGTAACTGGAGGCAGGTTTCTATTAGATTTGTGTCTGAGCTGTAAGTGACCTTTTAAATTCAATTACACTAAGATGGCTGAACTTAAACTTTGGCACAGTGGAGGATCAACAACAACACAACTGACTTGATGTCAACATTCCTAATATGTTCTAGCTGGCTAAGGCCTGGAGGATATAGTGGGGTTCAGCAAGGAAGGCTTTAACCAAGACCTCCTTCTCTTCTCTATCAAATACCTTTTCACTATCCCCCTCTTCTCTTTGGCTCTTATGAGAAATCAGCCAGCTCTGTGTGCCTGATGCTTTTGGCCAGAATACTCTCTTCAAAAAGGATATCATGCCTCCTGCACGGTGCCCTGCAGTCCTGGCATGCTGTGTGCCAGGGCTGGAGGCAGCTATTCAGTGAGTGACTGACCTTCCACCATGACTTCCCAAGCACCCCCAGCATGGCCTTCTGGAGTATCTCTTGCCTTCAGTCTGCTGAGGCAGGGGCTGAAGGGGTCACTGAAGCTGCCCAGTGAGCATGGCATTTGTGTGAGTGCCATAAGCATTCAGTGGCTCATGTTTGGAGGCTTGAGTTTGTATAGCTGCCTTTCTTTGCTGTAGGCATTAATGGGATCACTCTTTACTGTGGCAGCATTTTGAATCGCAAATCTTTTTAGGAAGGCAAGATCCCTGTCTGAAACCAGCCAGCAGGCAGGGACGTTACTGTTCTGGAGAGGACTGACAGATGGCAAGCAGGCGATGGGACTCCATACGTCATCTTAGGAAACCAGTCTATAAATGCATTGGGCTGTATCTGATCTCTTTTCTCGCCAGCAGCTCACACATATTCAGGTTAAAATGTAGCAACTGTTTCTTAAGAAGCGTTTATGTTCGTCAGTCATGATTTATCAAATGGTTTTTTCAGCTATGTAAACCATTGCCTGTGAACAGCATCCATCACACAAAGTGTAAGATAAGCAATTATAGGTTCAACTTGATATAAAAACACAGAGAAGAGTACTCACAGATACTACAGAGGAAAGTTATCAATTTCATTCCAGATTTGTGCATTACTTGGGCTGTGAAGCAAATTAAAAGTTATAACGGCCTTAGCTCAGTGTTACCATGGCACAGTGAGCGAGAGCCAGAGAGAGAGTTAGGGAAAGAGTCACCTAAAAAGCATAAATGTTGCCCTCAGCTTATATGTTCAACAGATTTAAACTAAGGGTAGGTATAGCAGGAATATTTCATTATCTAGTTTAATATCTTAATATATTTTGTATTCAGTGTACCTGCCACGTACTGAGCACTATGGCTAGTGTAAAATGCTAAATATAAATTGTGTAGTGTATTATAATAGTAACACATTCTGAATTTATTAGTTCTCAGTCTATCCTTAGAGAAGCTGACAAGGAATATTAAATAAAACTGCTGTCACAAAAGCATTTCACATCATAGTCTTGGATAATTTGTAATATACTGAATATTTTGAGTTTAATGAAAAATCATTGTGTTGCATCTAGTAGTTTAAAAATGAGTTTTGAACCGAGATATCCAGAGTATTAAATGACTTTATTGCAGTAAGTACATATGGGTATTTTTTTGAGTAAATTCTTTATTTGATACAATTCAAACATAACTAATACTTATGAAATTTAGGTGTGCAATGAGCTGTTATTATTAGAAGAATTCTTTTCTTTGTCTTTATGGTCCATAAATTTGTCTCACTTTGAGGTTTTCTGTGTGTAAATAATTCAAATTATTCTTTTCATTTTAATATGATCTAATCAGTATGTATCATGCATTTTAATGTAATAACAGTTTCTAATTATTTAGAACCATTATTAGTTTTCTGAGATGCAAGGGAATTAAATCAGGATGATTCTAGTTCCCGCTAGCATTGCCAAGGAAGCTCTCAGCACTTAAAGCCAATTTTTAAACTTTATTTTCTTAAGGTATTTTGAAGTCTTCTGACTTCAACATTTTATCTTTATTCTTGGGAATGTTGGTAACCTGCTGGTTTTGCACCAGTCTGATTACAAGGACTTTTTTTTTTCAGCCAGGGTGGCATGTTTGAAAGAGAATTTCCTCACTCTCACCCCTGCCTGCTTCTCCTTTTTTGGGTTTTTATGATTATTTTATAATCTGGGGGGCTAAAGATGAGATTTTTATGTGAAGCTCAGTTCAGAGCAACGTGAGATGTAGGGTCCTGCTTATCTATGAAAGCAGGATTATTTTCAGAAATAATCTATCCATCTCACCCACTGCATGCCTTTGCTCTGACCAAGAAATACTGTCTCTCTGTATGAAGCTTTCCATTGAAAGAATCTTCATTTTTAAAAGAAAAATATTTAAAAATTGTGATTTTCCAAGGACCCAAATGAAGTTAAGTCTTCGCTTCCTTATTATTCTCAATTGGATCTGCATATCTAATTCTTAAAATTTCCATTTTAATTGCACAGCATTACAATGTTGTAAGAAAGGTAAAAAAGTTACATGAGATTAAGCAATGTTAGTGAAAGAAAACTGCTTTCCACACCATAAAGCACAGGCAGATTGGTGACTGTGTAATGCCACAAACTATATATGAGTGGAGAGGGGAAATTATTCTGAGCATTGTTGTTCTGTGCTTGTCAACACCAAAAACTGGCCATGATTGCTCACTTCCAGAGGCAGGGTGGGGATGTAGTCCAGTGCTGCGTGGTCTTTCCTACACACAACAGGGTGGCTCAGACCCACAGTGAGCACATGTGCGTGTAGGGCTGCACGCTGGTGTTGCCATAGGCAGGGCAAATTTTATCAAGTTGATTTTGCAGGAGCCAAGTCCAAACCTAAATACAGGTTGTGATGGACTGATCTTTGTTGTGATCCTGAAGAGGCAGACTGTATGCATTCATTTGAAGTGGAGGGCTTGAATGGTTGGGAACATATTTAGGAAACTGAAGAGTCTGCAAGACCTGCCTAGAGAAAAAAAGAGATTATTTATTTACAGTCTATAGGCTTGGATCCCTCTGGTCTGACTTGGAAAGCTGGAGAATTGAGCAGAGGTGGGAAGGCAATATGTACAGGCAAGTTAAACTATCTGTCTGCATCTCCCATTGGGGCTATAGTTGCCTCAGATCATGTCAACCGATTATGTTGAGAAGGATTAAGCAACAAGAATTTAGGACCACCAAATAAGATCTGTATAAATTACTTAACATACTTGAAAATCAGTGCCGGATTAACCAAATGAGTTGGCTTGCCTTCACTTAAGTCCTTCTGTACAAAACCCCTTTGGAGGTCCTACGCTCAGACTTTAATCCCAGATGCTCCTTAGCTTCTATGTACATAGCAGAATTCATTGTCCCAGGACAATATTTTAATACCAGTTTGTTTAATGTACTTTGGATGTGGTTGGAATTGAAACATACTCTCTCAATTCATCAGCACTGGTTTTCATATGTAACAGCCTAGAGATTTGGGGGTTTCAGAAGAATTTGCTTTAGCTTTCTTTTTCATTAGAATTTATTCACAGCTGAGGGAAATTCCAACAACAGCCAGAAGCATCATCACATAAATGAATGGGTTGATCCCATTCCCTGACCTGGCACAGCTTTGAGGCAAACTTGTTAAATCCTGGCAATTCAGGTGTTCCTCTTGCTTCTGATTTTCCAGTTTAATAATCAGAAACTTTGAGGTCATAATTTACAAATGCAAACCACTGATTATCTGTTTTAATTGATTTAATAACACCTTAACATGCTTTGTATGCTTTTCATAGAAAGACTCAGATTATTTCATTGCTTCAGGAAGCATGAAGGATTTCTTTCTTCCTGAAGGCCGTTTAGGTGCGTACGCTAGCAGTGTGATTCCATGGGAGGAGGCTGGCAGGCTCTGAGAGGTCTGGTGACTGCTTCAGGTTTAACCTACATTAATCTTCTCCTTCCCTCTGGTTTTGGTGCTGTGACTCCATTGAAATACATGAATGAGGGGTATACCTTTGTACACCTAGTCTACCATGGATCTGCATTTTGCTGTTAGGACAATTCTGTTTGGGAAATTTTCCAGAAGCAGAGGACTTCACATTTGCCCAGGATCCCTGGTGGCCCAGCTGGACTTATTGGACAGTGGTATCTGAACAGACCTGGGGAAATCCCAGGCGTTTCTGTTTGAAACATGACTATGGTTTCAACCAACAGACACCTAATTGCGTTCTGGAGGTCTTAATTTGTAAACCCTCCCCTCTTTCACACCACAGGGCTTGGGCTAAAGCTATGGAAGAGGGGAGATGCCTGCAGTGAGGGCTGAGTGGGTTTAGACAGTGTGCAGGAGAGAGTGGGAAGCTTAATAGAACTGTTAGAAATCATCTGTGCAGTAACACACCGTGTTCTACAGGAATGTAAATTTCATTCTCTTCATGCAGTTTGTTACTGTGTCAGCCCACGACGTGCCAAGGTAGGGTAGGCTGGCTTGAAATCTCCACCCGCATTTTAGGAATCATTTATCTTACAATATTTACAGGCATTCCACACATATGAAACCGTACAGGCGTTGCCAGCTGCAGTTCTCTCAGAACTCTGCGTTTCCTCATACTGTTTTTCAAAAGCTGCATAGCATCAGCCTTTACATGGCAGTCCATTAGACTTCTAACAACACAGAGCATTTTTAAATCCCATTCGTTCCCAGAAAAAGCTTCTTTGCTTATAATCACATCCTGTTTTTGATCGTAGGCGAGGCTGAAATAATTTCATTGCATAACCTGTCATTTAATGGCTACAATTACCTGAATGAAATTTCCCCCAATGGCTGGAGTTAAAGTTCTAGTGATTTTGCTCTTAGCAAAATGCACACTTTCCCCATAAGATTCCACAGTTGATTATTAAAAACCTAAGCTATCACTTAGACTTCCCTGCTCATATCTATCATAAAGAAAAATAACATTACATATGTTTACTGCTGTCACCTGCTTCCTTCCCACAATACATGTGTTCTGCAGGATATTAAAAAATCTATGATGCACAAGTGAGTCGTAACAAGAAAAGCAATTACATCTCTATCTTTATTCAGAGCACATAAGGTATTGGGCTGTTCAGACAAGGATATGACATTTTCAGGCAGACCGTGTTACTGTTTCACACACTGTGCAGTTTAGGATCTTTAATAAGAGCTTTCTCTTGAAAGCCTTTCTAAAATATTTTTACATCTGTTCTGCTGAGCATTCATGTGTGAAGGTGCAATGCAGGTGAAGAACAGGATTACCCAAAGCAGTAACAGCTCCTGTCCGTGTAAAAGAGAAGCTCTGGCCTTTGGGGGCTATTCCCTGCCCATGGCAGGGGGGTTGGAACTAGATGATCTTAAGATCCTTTCCAACCCTAACTACTCTATGATTCTATGGCTTGCACTGTCCCATTGAGCAATTAAGCCAGTGGTGGGGCTGTTAATTCAATAAGAGTTTCTCTTTTAATGGGGTACGTTTTCAGCTCCTGATCATCCAGATTTCATTCACCACTTGAAAGCGGTGAGGAAATGTAATAGGGAATAGAGGAAAACAATCTAAATACATTTTGCATGTACAGACATGCTTTTCTGAGAGGTACCTACTGCACAGGGTTGATGTCACCTGGACCCATCCTCTTCAACTCTTAAGGTGGTGAGATCAAGGAAGACCAACAGCTCACAACAGGAGCAGACCCTCTAGCTCTTAATTCTTCTGTAAATTTGATTAGTTCAAATGCAGATCCCCAAAAGTGCCAAATATAAGTGGTTCCACAGCTTATATTTGCACATATACAGCTGTGAGTAATCCACCTCTATAGCCTGGGGAGCATATGGGCCAGAAGGTAGCTCCCTGGGTTGTGCTGACCAGCTGCATTCTCAACATAGGTCCCTTCAGGAACAGAAAAGGAGCCTGAAGAATTATGAATGCCATTTTCCTTTCTGTGAAGCATTGTCGCTGCTTCCAGCTGTGTCTGCTGTCACTGCTCTAAGGTTGAGTGGGTGTTTTGTGGCTCTTGGCCATATGTCATTTTCTATGTCAGGAAACTTGCCTGTCCCAGTCTGGTACCATGAGGAGGATGCTATAGTGTTATTTTCTTCTAGTGAAGAGTCCTAGGACATGAGAAAGCAAACAGAAGACCTGCATTTCAGATCTGTATTTTCTGTTAATTTCTTAGTTGTCCTGACTGGGCGTTTTATGTTTTGGAGGTTGTTGTGGTTTAAACTAGTATTTTATCTGCAGAAAAATGTAACTGAAAAGAATTAAAAGTCTGAAAAGTCTGAAAAGAGTGGCATGTTTGTGAAATAAAGCATTCTGACTTCTTGTGGGAGGATGCAGATATAAAATTTCTTGTGAGATCAACATACAGACTAAATAATGCATGTCAAATGAAGAGTTTAGGTTCAGAAGTCTTGTTTGCAGTGATGTCTTTGCGATATGGTTTGCTATACATGGTTGCACTATCCAAATACATTATTTGCAGAACAGCATGTGGTCCTGTATACAGGCACTTTCTCAAATACTGATGTAAAATTCCATAATAAGATAAACCATCTGACATGTCATAAACCTAAAGCCAGAATGTGTTTGTGTGTAAATGCAAAGTAGTACTAATACACCTTCCTTCCTTATTTACTTAAAAGTTGTATTGATCTACTCAGGCCCAAGCACATACTGTATTGTTTCAGATTTCTTCCCTTCCTTGCAGAATGCGCCATCAAAGGAAAATATGGGAACCTTTTTATATTACATTTGAGACACTACAGCTTTTATCTCTGTCATATTTGCTTCTCTTCATTTTTACATAGTGTATATTAAGTTTACTTGTTTTACTTTTAAAAACATACCTTTGCTCTGTTGTTGGTCTCTTTATGTATAGACTTACTGTGTGCATGTCCTTAAACTTAACAGAAGTTTTATAGTGTTCCAGACACTGAAGCAATCTGTGAATGATGACAGTGTTTGGCCTAGTCCAGTGTAATATGGGGACTTGTACATTTTAAGTGGAATGGCATTTCTACTTGAAAAACTCTTTTTTTTTCTTTTGCACGACAAAACTGGAGGTTCTGCAGGTGATACCACAAACGTATTTGTGTAAAATTAGCATAAAGTTTGGTTTCAGTCAGCAGAGAAGGCCAACTACAAGGGCCTGTCAAATGCACCTATTGACAAACATCAAGACAATACTATTAATTATTGTTGAATTATTGTCTGAATTTTTATCTTATTTGTTCATATAGCTGTAAGAAAAACATAGGAACAATTCTCAAGTGTTCTTTGAATCCCCTGGGGACTGAGACATTTTGAAGTATTTTACTGTGTAGCTATGATGCATCAGCCAAACAGTCCAACATGAAAGCCAGAGTTTTTATATATGTTTGGGTCAGTGCAGGTTAAGCCGTCAGAGTCTGCTTTTGAACTGTATCATTACTTATAGCACCGTTACTGACTGTTGGATAAAATGGCTGTTAGATGTTGAATTAATAGCAGCAGCTAAAGTTGCTCATTTGTCATGCAGACGTTAATGGCTTGGTGGGATCATATTAAAAAATATATGTGTATATAAAAAGAATGCTTCTATGTGTTTTATGCAGTTTTCAAAGCAGCCTGCAGAGATCGGGCTGTTTTCCTGCCCGAATGGGTGTGGGGGTGTGGGGTAGAACAAAAACCCGGAACTAAACCGAACTTGCATAAATTGTGGTGTTATATATAAGCACTGACTTGAGTAGGGTGTAGTGTGGAAAAAAAATAGCCTGTATGTATATTTTGCCCTTTATAGGTGAATAAATTAAGTTTCTTACTGCAAGCAGATTTTGGTTGATCTTAAGATTAAAAGCAAAAAAAAAAAAAAAAGAGGGGAAAATAAAGTCCAACATCTGCTTGGTTTATTCAGCCAAGAACTTGCCTTTAAAGCACAATTGCAGGAAAAAGCCCAAGTGCTAAGGTCAGCAAACAAAGGAGACATCACTTCCCAGTAGATGTGTAGGTATACTGGTATTTTAAGAACATGTAAAACTCTGTGAGGTTTCTTTTGTTTCTGTCAAACACCAAGATTTTAGAACTGAATAAGCTGTGTCACATTTTGCCATTGCAGCTCCCATCATTGTATTCTGTATTCTCCATGTGCCTGGGGGCTATCTCTCTGTACGGTGGCAGGGCAGGGGGTTATGCTCACCCTGAGCTCCCAGGGCACCACAACTCTGTGTGACCACTGTTCAAAATGAGGGGAAGAAAAATAGGCTTGTCTGTAACTATAAAATACTGTAGAATTCCCCTTTCAATCTAAACCTTGCTGTTATTGTCCTTCATTGAGGCCAGGGTATTCTGGTCTTCAGTTGGTGACTTTATGGGCTGTGAGGCAGGCAGGAGGGTGCCAGAGGAGAGCAAGGCATGTTGTGCAGTGGGTAGTGTTGTTTCCAAAAGCCTTGTGAGAGCACACCAGCAGTGGGGGTGCTGCCCAGCACATTGTGTGGAATCTCCTTGTGTGGGGGTATGTGAGTGGTGAGACACTGCCACAGGTTCGCCAGGGAAGCTGTGGCTGCCCCATCCCTGGCAGTGTTCAAGGCCAGGTTGGACAGGACTTGGAGCAACCTGCTCTGGCAGGGGGTTGAAACTGGATGAGCTTTAAGGTCCCTTCCAACTCAAACCAGTCTGGGATTTCGCCAGTTTAAAGGCTATCCTCAAAGAGAGCTGTGTAGTGATGAAACCCATCTGGGGACATTTCAGCTTGTTTCTACAGTTGTGCTCAAAGCATCTTGTAGCTTTGAAGGTGCAATGTGAACATAAAGTACTAGTAACTAACTTTCCTTTTCTCCCCATAAAGTCAGAGCAACTGATGAAAGCAGTGGGGCTTTAATGTGCTTGCCAACTGGTGTTGCTCATGAAACAGTGCTGCTGTTCAGCTCTGCCTGACCTCGAGAAGCAATCATTGAGGCTCTCCTGGTGCTGCAGAGTACCCAAATCTCATGGGGCATGTTGCTGTGCACTGCTGCAGAACCCAATGGGCACTTGCCAGTTTGGTATGGGAGGGACCATGGAGCGGGGGATGGATTTTCATGCAGCCATTCTTCAAACATGAAGAGATAAGGTAAAGGAATGCTTTCCATCTCTCCAGCCCTCCTGATGTTTGTGGAAAACCAAACTTCTATTGGGTGCTGATTTTACTGTTTTTTTGGGTTGGTGTGTGGTCTGTTTCTTCCAAGATGATGTCTACAGGTTCAGCATGAAGCTTATTCTCTGTACAGTAATAACACAAAAAGGTTATAGTCTGATGGTGATATGACTATGGTGACCCTATGTATCTGTTGAGTATTATGCTTGGAACAGTTTGAATGTCCTCTTGGCTCCCTAATGCAACAAAGCGACATTTTTACATTCCCTCCCCGCTTTGAGTTTAATGCTGCATTAACAGTGCAGCAAGCTGCTGGTGATGCAAAGAGAATACAGTAAGTGATGGCAATCTCAGAGCCATGAGGAGACTGTTCATATCAACAAAATAACTATTAATATAAAATTGGCTTATAAGAATAATTTATGAATTTAATTTAGCTTATCTTAATTTTTAATTTCCTAACAAGGAACTTGTTTATACACGTTTAACAAAGGTTTAATTCCCATAAATCATGTAGCTGTATTTATTTTAGGATGTCATGAGAACTTGATTTTAAATCAAAACTGTCTTGTAATAATATATTGATAGTTCATGCAAATAAGAAGAAGTTGTCTTTGGAGAAGATTCCACACAGGTAGATCTTAAGATTGAAAATGTGCTGTATGAAAATTTTCTGAAATCTGCCATAGAGAGATTTATCTATTGGTAAATTGGAAACTGATTTTGCAAGTGAAAAAAAAAAAAAAAGACTGTTTTTTAAGTCTGTGCCAGAATTATTCATAGTGAACTTAAAAAATCCCTCAAATATTTCTGGGCACTAGACCCTAGAGCTTGCATTTTCACCAGATTGGAATTTAAATCCAGCTCAAACAATTTATGTTGCCTAAGACTTCTAGCTTCAGTCTTGTTAATAGTTAAAAGGGTACAAAATTAAACAAAACCTCATAACCAAACCTTTGGGAGACCTTTCTTCTCATAGCCCTCATAGGAACCTTAAAATAGCAAGAAAGGTGTGTTAAACATGTTAGTTGATAAAAAATGGAGACTGGAAGGGTAAAGAATGGAGATACTGAGAAGAAAAAAATCTAGCAACTATAAAGAAAGTGGTATTTTCCTACTTTTTAATGACATATTTTGCCTGATGAGTATGAATATAAAAATCACTTCCTAGGGAACTGCCCTAAAGACTCCTGGAGCATAGGTACTGGTTTGACTTTATATAGCTTAGGGTGTGCCCTATGTACCACCCTCCTGAGGCCAACGAATCACTGTTTTTTTTAGATATCTGTGCTCTTTGTTAGTGAGAAAGACAGGTATTAAAGTGCAGCCGTGGCGCTGATGCTGATGGACATTTAGTTGTGAGGAAATATCTGTTCTCAGATTAGTGTCGCCTTAAGAATCACAAAGCAGACAACAGAGAAATCAGAAAAGTAAGATGCAGGTCAGTCGATAGCTCAGTGTTGTTTGAAATGGTTTCAAGTACAGACATTTCTACATCAAGGGACATAGTCTGTTTGTGCCTCATGTGCATATGGGAGTGCACCCATGGGTGCATGCAAAATGATGTTTGTGGTTCAATGAGGCAGTCTTCACATTAAACTAAGCATATGGCATGGAATTTCCAGCAAGGTAAATTATGTTACCAAGTATGATCCTGCTTCAAAGCACTGACACCTGGTCTGCTTCCCACTGGGGAAAAACCCCTCGGAAATTATGTTAATGGACTGAACAATAGTCAGGAAAAGAACATCATTTATTACGGCAAGAACTGGGTAATACTATCTCTCTGACTTCCTGCTGTCATTCTATTTACCGTAGCCTGTTGGTGCCTAAGTGGTGATCACTTGAGGCAATACATTAAGACTTGAAAGGAACAATATATTTTACAATTAGGTTAGCAAGCACAAGCAATGGTATTTCTCCCTGTTGATAATTAAAAATCAATTATCTTATATGTATTAAAAAATTATAACTCCCACGGTGTTTTTGTGAAGCAAATGTTCTTAGAAAGATACAAGATCTTTAGGGCCAAGTACTAGAATATATGAAGTGGTTAGCAACAAAAATGTTTTAACCCTGAAGCAATCCTTCTGTGAAAAATAGATTAAATTAAGGTCAGCTGGAGCAAACTGTTGCTAAACATGGTTAGTGTAAAACAGAGAGCATCTTCAAGAAGGGAGCTAATGGGACTGAATTTTTGTTTCTAATGAACTGAAGATCCAGGCTCTCATGCAATGTTTTATAGTCTGTTTATTGTACTGTAAGGGTTTTTCTTCAGTTCCATGAGCAACACTGCAAGCATGAAACAAAGTGTTTCATAGTAAACTAGTGACTACGTGAGTCAGATTTTCACAAATCCCTATTTCTGTTACAAGTAATGGTTGAGTTAGTTACTTGTAAAAAGAAAGAACACTGAAATTGCTTACTTTAGCACCATATGTAGGCTTATAGAATTAATTCTCAAATACACATATTAAATCCATTCTCTATTTTGTACATGTAACTGTAATAATGAAGAGATGAGAAAAGATGAATAGTCTCCATGAAAAATAAAAAGTATTTCTTGTAAAACAGTTGCATGAGGTGCCTGAAATGAGCTGAACAGGCTTCCTGCTTGTGGAGTGTGTCCAAGGAGGTGTGTTTGGAGTGTACTTTCTGGTCACTACTCATAGAATTACAGAATGGTTTGGGTTGGAAGGAACCTTAAAGCTCATCTAGTTCCAGCTGGTTTGACTGGCCATCTAGTTTGACTAGCCTTGACCAATCAAAACCACATACCCAAGGAGATGCATTATGACATGTATTAGAGAGATATTTGACGTTTCCTAGGTTTTAGCAGGTGTAAATGCTCCATTTCACGAAGGTTTGAAGTTTTGTTTGTAGTTTCCAGTGTGTGATTAGCCGGTATGACTCTGTTTTGCTTTTCTTTCAGTTTTTTAAAGATCCTTTATTGTTACATTTCTTGAAGGAAGTGTAGGCAGCTTGATTATGCATGGTAGTATTCTTTTGCCATTACTGTGGAGTATGCTGGTAATTAATCAAAATGTTGGGCTTGCATTGGAATTTAATAAACATGGACAATGTGTTTAAAAACAAACACCAAGCAAACAAAACCCATACACCAACTTAACTTGTATATGCAAATTTCGTGCTTACAGGTGCGGACAGGATAATTGTGTGTGGAAATAATCACAACACATTTGCATGTATAATTTGAATATACAGTAATGGGATATGCATATTTAGTGGTGCAAAAACTTGTTGGAATCCAGGTAATTACTTTTGCATTAATACCTGGAAGCATTTTGTCTTTTACAGTGTGTTTTTGCCCTAGAGGATCTTACAGTAGCATAATGCATGTATGATTGCATATGTGATACTATTTCGTAAACAGAACAGGGAAAGGTTATGTCTGAAAATCTCTCACATACTGAGCATAGATCCTTTAATTTTCAGAAGGAAAATGCATACGACGAAAACACCATTCCCAAAACATCTCCTGCTTTTGCTTGGGTTGTGAAGGCAAAGGAAGCAGGTTCTGAAATGGAAAATGAAAAAAATCCAAGCTGGTAGGGACAGTGGCCCTCAGTGAAACAGCATCCTGGTTTGTGATGTAAGCTGCTGGTATTGCAGCTCATGGTCTTTCCCATCAAATATGACAGACTTCAGAGCAGTTCTAAATTAGAGTATGAAAGGAAGTACAAAATGGCTAGAAAGTGGGTGTAGTGGGCAATTTCTGTAGAGCTTGTTGTCAGTTTTAGTCCTAGTGAAGCCTAAAAAGTGTATTATTGCCTCTTCTGTTGACAGCATGGCAAAATCAAACAAAAAAGAAGTCTTCACTTTTTCTTTGACATTGAAATATTATCTGTGTTAATTTTCTCTGTTTTGCTTCAAAGGGTGCATATAAAACTGCACTTTCCTACTGCAGCTTTCAACTTCATGGTTATTGTCTAGTGATTAGAGTTTGGGATTAAAATGAGTTGAAAATGCACCAAAGTTCTGCTTTGGCTCCTGTTATATCTGTGAAAAAAGAATGAGAATCCTTTGATCATTTACTCTGATTAGTAATTTCAGACCTGTTTTCTGCATGTGTCTGAGAGAGTTGAAAGCACAGATCTTTAGTACCTAGTAACATTATGTCTTATACTTGTGATAGAATGTGATATATTAAGTGGGACTTACACTAAATACAATTCTTTTCATGAGTTTTGCTGTGTGGTAACCTTGTGTTTTTTAGTTCTTTTCTGGTTGGAAATAAAATTCTAATGTAGTTATATATAATTTAGAATAAACTGTGGTAGTGTGATACACAGTGCTTGGAATGAAGCGAGCAACGCAGAACTGACCCAGACAGAGCTGAGCCCGGCTGGGAACAGTGGGCAGGATGATACATTCGAAACCAGCTAGAGCTATGGCTTGAGAACAGCAGAGGACTTCTATCTATAAAACTGAAATAAAAAGAGCCTGGGTATAGTTCCTCAGAATCTTGTTTAAAAAAGAGATGTCAAAAAAGCACACCATTTCCATCCTTGCTTTTATTTTAAATTGTTTTTTTTGCACTAATTTTTAGTTACAGAAAGGGCTTCCTTTGGGTACTGTGGTTCTGAAAGATTATTTATGCAGCTGATGTCCAGAATCAGTAGTTAATACCTTTAATGTGCTTTTATTGACATGTGCATCTTTCAGTGAAATGGCATCTTTTATGTGGCATGCCTTGTGGAAAGCAGGGAGAATCTATCAGAGATTTGCATCTTGGTGGGGAAACCATCCCCCATAGGGTTAGACTTGACTTTTTCAAGTGCCTAAGAATATCTTTTAGGCTTGTGTGTTGCTGTTGCCTTTTAAAGAGTTTTTAACTTTCAGTTATCTTGGTAGAATCTGGTGAGAGCTCCCGGGCACATCAACATATTCCTGTTGGTTTGTTGTAAATGTGGGCAAGTTCAGTGTTTAGATCAAACTAAGAAAGGGCTCTTTACATAATTTCATTTATTTATTTCTCTATATATTATAAGGTTTCTGTGCCTACTACAGTTTATTGACTACATAAAATACAAAATCTGGTTAACTTTATGATCCAGCATAAAGTCAGTGTGTCAGATACGTGAGGCGAATGCAGCTGATTTGTGTAGGAGTTCAGAGTACACAGTGGGAGTACTAACAAATCTGAAAGAGCAGAATTCACTTTAAAAGATGTTCCCTTTAAAGTATGGAAAAGTCTAGAAAGTTTGATGTTATGAGGAATTTCATTATGATCCACTCCTGTGCCAGTTGACTCACAGGCTCCCATCATGATCTTGTGGTGCTAGATGAAGCTTCTGTGTTGAAGAGCTCAGGCTGTTGGAGCAGTGTATGGCATGAAGGGACACGGTGCTTACATATGCAGGTCACATATGTGCAGTTTTTTTTGCAGCCTGAATTCTGTGTACTTGAAATTCTCTATGGGTGGATTCCATTCATTAATAGGTTACTCATCATTTATGCTCTAGTATTTGCAGGTCCCTAGAGTTTACACTCAGGAAGCATAGCAGACATCAAAAATAAGCCAGCCTGGACAGTTTTGCTATTCATCTTTTCCTGTGTGTCTTCAGCTGAACAGAAGTGATGAATTGTCCACAAGATAAAATGTCAGTTTTTATTTATGTTAGTCTCAGAGGTAAGAAGCCATCTCTACCAGTGTCTTGGTAGAACAGAGCCCTTATTTTTCAAACATAAGAATGTGTCTCTGAGGAGGAGAGGAAGGACTGGGAGCAGCCCTCCTTCCTGTTGGGATGCAAGAGCTCCCCTAGCCTGTCTTCCCAGCATTGTCAGTTTGGTGAAGGAGAGCCCCTGCCTGGGCCTCTGGCACAGCAAAGCACAATAAGATCAGAGAAGTACATACAGACAGCTTAAACTAATATGGGCCAGAAAGCTGATTATGGGCTCAGTTAATTCACTGGATTCAAATCAAAATGCCTTAGAAGCTAGAAGACCTGCTGGGTTTAGTAGTATGGATTACACTGAAGATTATTTCTAGCAGTAATATATATAGTCTGGATCTGTTCTGTGAAAGCCCACTTTGTCATTTTCTCTAGAAATGACAAGTAACTCCAGGAAGAATTATATTATCTATCTGCTCAGTCTGACAGGAACAAGAATAAAAGTGTGTGTTTTGGTTGGTTGTTTCTTTCCAATGGAATATGTGATTTACAAAAATCAAATCTAGAGCTGTGTGATGAAATGCATTAACAGAAGCGCACCACTTGCCATTAGAATGCATACTTGGCGAATGAGCTTAACATCATAGTAAACGATATGTTGAAAGACATCAAGAAATTGCTCTTAACTAAGAGCCGTATAATCAGTAGAGCTTGCTGTTTCAGCTTGACAAAGTTTTCAAATAGGAATAGTTTTTGTTGTGGAGAGCAAAGGGATTCCTAAGAACTGTTACTGTAATTTCCCATGACTTGTCTCAAGACCCATGACTTGTCTCAAGACCAGCCTCAAAACCATTGCTACCGGTTTCTTTCCTTTTCACTGATAACCATTTCTTTGTACTCAGAAAAAGCCTCGAAAATACAAGTTAGATGACCTCTTCTGGCTCTCAGTCATATTAAATATCATGCTTTTACCGAAGAAATTCATTACCCTTATAGTTACGATCTAAAGAATAGCTAGTAGTTTTTTGAAATTAGGCAGCAGTCTTAAGTTATATCTCAGACTGCACTTTCAACTTGCTTTACGTGCTTTGACGTCTTATTTTATTTAATGTTGTAGGGTGCCCCAAGGTGCTTTAACGTGAAGGCTGCTATAAAAATAAAGTGATGAAACGCTTCTCCAGGAGCATTTTGGGAAAACTAGGCTATGAGGTCATTTGTACATAGAGCCAATAGTTAAAATACACAGTAGAAGCAGTTTCAGTAACCTACTAAAAATGCGTCATTTATTCTGGCTTATCCATTCCACTCTGCAAGGAGGGTTCCTACAATCAGCACAGCTCCTCTTTCTAAAAATGCGCTTGGAAATATCCTGCCTCCCAAACTGAGGGGCCTGATACAGGCTGAGAATTTTTTTGAGGGAAAGGTAAAAGCAGAAGAGAAGTGTGATTCTTTTACAACTGAGAGATGTCCTGTTCGTGGAACTTTTATTTTTTCATATATAAACTGGACAAAAGATGAGTTGAACCAGCAAGGAAACTGTGTCATAGGAATCTGTGTCAAAGCCTAAGTGATGCCTGTAAATGCTGTGTAATATTTTTAAGCTGTTTTACTCTTGATTTATGTCACTCAGGATCTGGTGCAGTTATTCAGGTGACTTGTGAAGGGACTATCTTTTTTCTTGTGCTACTGAAATCTTTTGAATTGCAGTGTGAGATCAGAAGCACAGCTGATGTCCATCATGTGCATAGGGCGCAGAGAACCTGTGTGTGGCTAAAGTCCATAGATGTGCTTTTGGTACAACTGTGATCAGAACAGCACTTGTGGTTCTCCAAGAGCAGTTATACCTGCTTCTTATCTCTGTTAAGGTAACTGCACACAAGTGCCTATCCTGTTCTGAACGGATTGGCTTGAAATGTGCCACTCCTGTTCACCCCTAAGATTTTGTGGGGAAGGGCACTAGAATTTTAGCTGCATTGACAAGGAAATATTTCTGGATAAGGTGAAGGGCATCTGATGCATAAAGATATGGGTCTTTAACAAAAAAAAAAAAAATAAAAAATCTGTACATCTGAATAAAATAGATTACTCTGAAGCCTACAGCAGTGCTCTGAGAGAAAGAAAATAGTCCATCCCCTCAAAGCCCCAACTCTAACAGCAATTGCTCTATTATAGTTTTACAATTGGGATAATGATTTATGATTTTCTCCTTCTTATCTTAAGAAAATATAAGCATTTATGCAAAACCTAGTTATTAAGGATCCTAACTGCTGTCATTATTGTATAGCTTTTCATACCCTCAAAATAAAAATGGGGGACGGAGTATTTGTAAGTGCTTTTAATAACTGGTTGTCACTTGCTGAATAATGGACACCAAGAATATCAGCTATTCATGTGCAGAGTCACTGAAAAGCTTAATAATGTGTATTATTAATCTTAATTCAAAGAATCAAATTTACTGACTGGTGATGAAACCAGCTTTCTGATATGCAAGAAACAAATGTTTACCATGGGGATACAGTGTTTCAGCTTTGGGCCAATCCTCAAAGGTAGGATTATACACAACCTGGCCTCTTAAAGTAAGTTTCTCTTTGTTCCATGTTTGTGTCACATAGGTGTGTAGGTGGAGATAAAGCATATTTTTAAAAGCAAAGATTTTATTCTGAGAAACTCACTGAGTACCAATACCAACCATCTTCTGTTTTATGAATGCTCAAATCAGTTTGGTATATTGATACCCCAAAATAGTGTATTTGTATACTTCAGTTTCTTGCTTACAAATACCTATATATGTATAAATACATTTTAGTATAATGTTATTAAGGAAAACCTCCTGAAGGCTTAAAAATTCAAAATAGATCGTGATGTCTCATGGCAGAGCTTTTATCTCTTGCATATCTGAATGCCGAAAGTCTCATTACCAGTGTGTGAGTTTGCTCATTTAGATTTTCTTTAAAAAACAGAAACAAAACAAAACAAAAAAATCAACAAAGTGGAACACCCAGAAACAAACTTTATTCTGTTTTATAGTGTTGTTGTGTATTGTGAAACATCACATCATGCTAACTTATTTTTTTCTGTCTCACACGCTTTAAAATAATCGGGAAGATGCAGTATAACCTGAACTTTAAGTGCATGAGATAGTTTAAAATATTTTTCCCTGTAAATAGTAGCTATCACGAATACACAGCACCTTAAAGAGACATAGTAGTTCATTTTGAATTCTCAAGGGATAGTTTGCAGCGATTATCTTTCTGAGTGCTATCCAGACATCACAAACTATGATTCAGATTTTGCTTTCAGGGTCTTGCCTTTACAAAATAGCCTATCCCGTACACAGTCAATCAATTTTGTGTACTATAATTGTGTTAAGACAGCATTGCAAAAATATGTTTACAGCTATATGTCCATCGATCCAGAAACTAAGCCAGGACTGAAAAACAAGAACAACTGTCAAAGCCTAAATGCTTCCTTGCTGAGTATTTTAATACAAAAGGTAAGATCCAGAGATACTGGTATCTATTATAGAGATAGTACCTGCAAATTCTTTATATAGTAATTCATTAAATGGTGGTGTTAGTTTCTACTCTCATAATATGCATATACTGTGAGATTTTTTTATCTCTGTATATGGCATTATTTGATGAGATTTTTGGAGATCTTACTTTGGAATCTGCAGCCATGGTTGTACTTTAAGGTACAATATTTATTGAATTTCACCTATATTCAATGAATAGGTGACTCTCGCAGGGAAGTCTGCCATTGACAGATAATTGGAAAAGATGCTTATGCTGAAAAGAGATGGAGACTTGCATATTGGCCTTGCAACCCCAAATTTTTCAGGTTTCCTTTTAGTTGCTTTCCTACTAGGATGGACAAAAGACTCCTATAGCACCTGCATGACAAAGAACCCTTGGCTTGCATATGCAGCAATGACTGAATAATTTAGAGGAAGATGCAAGGGGACGCTTCTTTGATGCCATTTTTTCTGTTCTAGTCAAAGATTTTGCAATTTCTCCATATTTAGTTATTGTTTTAATATATCTTATCTAGTGTTTTTGCTGACCTTCTTTCTTTGCTTTGAACCATGCTGCGGATGGGCAGAAACATTTCCACTGCAAATATAAAATGTGCCTTATAAAACGACAGTTTCTGTATGTGCATGCTCAGATACTGTGGTGAGAAACATATGTCGGGAGACCTTTTGTATTTCAATGGCTTTTTGTAGATCTAGCAAAGTTGGCGTCTAAAATTCATCACAGGAAGTTTGTGGGTTTTAGACAGGACTGAACAATTAGTCAAGTTGTCAAAAAATATTTCCCTATTTGAATGTCTGGTGTCCCACCCCTTGCTTGGGAAAAACCACTCCCAATCTTCTCTTTTCCAGTTGTTATTCCTCAGCTTTTCCTTTCTGGAGATGATGATATCTGTTCCATGCAGCGATGCAGCCCACAGGCATCCTTATGTTAATCCAGCTACAGCAGTGTGTGTAAGATGCAGACCTCAAATCTTTAGTAAAATCCCTATATCCACTCACCCTTGGGCAATGTATCTTTTTATTTTTAATACAGAAAAAAGTGAAGCTCAATATTACACCTTATTGAAGAAAGCATTTGAATTCTTAAATGAGTGCTACATTAGAAGCATTACAAATATAATCAATGCCTACTCTTCAGAATAGTTGCAGATTGTATTTCACTTTCAAATTGAATTTGGGAATTAAGGGTGCTGCAGTTGCAAGCGGAAGACAGCTGAATTTTTGCTTTTTACATTTCAAAAGAGAATTATTTCCATGACAGCCATTTATACAAATGGGCCAAGACATATCGCAGTGTTATATAAGTGCTGTCAATGCCTGAGCCTTGTCAGGTTTGTGCATCCTGATCTTCCCTACAAAGAAAGTGTGAAAACATGTCGCTTTATCACTTTGAGGAATTAATTTGTCATCCAGGGATTTTTTCTAATCTCTGAGAGCATAACCATTTCCGAGTTGTTTGTTTCATAGCTCCACTCTGAAAGAGAGACGTTACCAGCTTTGATGTGCCTGTTGCTCTCACCACAGGGGAAAAAATAGTGTGTGAGTAATTAAAGCATTTGAAGTGCTCAGTGAGTCTTTGCTGTGGCCAGAGCTGCAGGCACACCACAGTCTTCCCCCAGAACCATTCAGGGCTCTTACCTTGTCATGCCTTGGGTCACATTCTGAGGTAAAAGCAACCTCTGACTCCATACGATGCCTGTTTCTCCTGAGGTGCTCTTAGAGAGCTTTCTGACAAGAGGAGTCATATGTTACCAAATAACATTTTGAGTCATCTCTTTTAGGCAGATCAGAACGGCCTTTGCTTCCCTTTTCCCGCTTGGAAAGCAAGAAGTTGGCGAGACATCACTACTGAAGATTTAATTTCTGTAAGCATGGAAATTACTTCTCAGTTAAATAATTAAAGATTCATTGTGTGCTTCAATTTCTGTCCAATACTAAGAAGTCCAATTGAAAAATTACTGTTATTTTTCTTCTCAGAGTCTGAGCAGTTATTGTCTGGAGGTGTCTGGTGTAAACTGCCTAACTGCTGGTTGCCCAGTACAGCTCCCTCTCCCAAAGCTTGGCAGCCTTTCCTGAAAGAAAAAGCCTTGATGCCTCCATTTTCTTTGCACCAGCTCCATCCAGGTATGTGGCGGATCCTGATTTAACCAGTGCCCTAAGCACATGTATTTTTAAAGATTTATTATTTTCTTTTTCACCTAGTTCTTCTGAAGCTGCTCAGGAGCTACCGCAGATTTAATGTGACAAAAAAAAGTTTAAAGTAATTTCTGCTTTGAACTTTACACATTTCTGTATACATACATGGAAGTATAAATAGAATACTCTTGGTAACTTATTTATGAAGGTTGGAATACTTAGATCATCGATATTGTAGTGCAATAGTTAAGGTTTTCATCAAGATAAAAAATTTAAAGGGAAAACCAACTTTGATCACAGATTTGCTAATGCTATAATAAGAGCTTTAGACTGGAACTGATGGAGGTCAGAAGCATCAGCCAGAGAGGTAAGACCCACAGTAACATGGACAAAAGCCACGTATGCATACTTATAGTAGAGCTGCTGGGAGGATGGATAGGAAGAAGAATATATTAAATGTCCTTATTTTAATATGGAAGTCATATAGAGTAATGTGGAGGAGCTGGAAGTTTAAACTGCATTTTACTTTTTACTGGTAAATCTTTTGGAACAACTTGATGGCATATCAAAACAGGAGTTGTAGTGGTGACTCTGAAAGATGCCAGTGAGTAAACGAAATTTGCCCTAAGGAGTATGCTGCCTTGGTTCCAGAATGCAGTTCAGAAACTTGTTGAAGGGCTGAGAATTACCCAAAGCATGGGACTTCTTGGTAGAGATCATCAGTGGACACTTCAAGTTCCTGTTGTGAAAGGTTCTGACAGCACAGACCAAAATTCTTTCTCTGCATCTTTTACTTCTGAAGTCATGTTGCCTGACCCTGTTGCTGCCTTCCTGTGCTAGCTTCTTATATAAAGTACTGGGAGTGCAAACTTTAGACCCAAAGAGCTAGGTGCTTAAAGATAAGCAACCTGCTGAATTTACTAAGAATGCCTCGGAATAAGTGACAACAGAGTTTTTCCGACTTAAAATTTAACAGAAACATATATTGAAATATATGTGTGTACACACATGTGCAGTTTACACACACACACATGCACATACCTAAAAAGGCTACACCTCCAAGCTCAAGTAATAAAGTTGGAGGACACATTTTCCAACACACAGTTCTGAGCGTTGGTGTTTTTTAGAGCTGGAAGTGTTTGCTTTTTGTGTTGGGTAATCAGCTGGGCTTTTTTCGCCTTCCTGCTAGCTCATGATAGTATCCTGTATGACAGGATACCCTACAGCCCTTCTGAGCTCTTTGTGCTGCACAGGTCATCTCTAATGTGACCAGGCTACTCAGGCTACTGTTGGGGTAAGTGCCTATCCCTTCCCGGAGCATGATGTTATTGCAGGTGGGCTTTGGTTGGGTGGATGAAAGCTGGGCGCTGTGACCTAACAGATGGGCTTCTAGGAAATTTTTTTGGCTATGTGGGCAAAGGATACCCAGGATTCTGGTACAAAAGTTATAAAAGAGTGCATTCACTGGTGTGCAAGTGCAGAAATTTTGGTATCCAGTTGTAAGTTTATATTTACATATTCCACAGCTGTAGGTAGAAACATCAATATGTATAATTGTGTGTGCATATGAATTGCCTGAGTATAATTGCCCATATGAGAAAAACCCCGTCATTTAAAACTCCCCTACTGTGCAGAAATGCAGAATATTTCAGGTACCTATATCAGAAGCAGTTACTTCATGTAGAGTCCTTTTGTTATCTTCCTGATTGTTGACTCTCTTAGCTAAGGCTGAAATCAATGGCTCTGAACATGAAAAAAAAAAAAAAAAGAAAAATCTCTGCAGACAAGCAGTCTGTTTTGTCCAGACTGAATTTATGGTACACTGTGGTCATCATTCACTGTAAATCACGAGCTGGGGATAGTGGCTTCACATCAATACAGTCAAATCACTGCTTAAAACTGGAGTTATAATGTTTTCAATTTAATTTGTGGGCAAATTGCAGCTGCCAGCTCCTCAATTTGATTGGTTCCAAAACCAACCCAACATAAGAAATTGAAAATGCCAGGAGGCATCAGTCCTGTAAATATATTAGTGTACCATCTGGAGTGTTGTGACCTTGGACATTTTGCTTGGCCTTAATATCTTATTGCTGGAAGTAATTTAGCTATTAATACTTGATTGAGTTTATGTCTGACAAGACAGAACTTGATCCTTACTTCTCACTCAAAGAACAGGTGACATCTAATTTAATAATGTATTAAATGTACATTATAATAATTTGTTAGTTTTCTTGTAGAAAAAAAGGCCAAGCAAATATATATAGATTGTTTTGAAACCTACTGTATTGTGCAATACAGGAAAGAGAACAAGCTTTCTGGATTTTATGACAGCCTCAGTGAGGCATAACAAGTAATTTTAGAGATGTTTGCCTTTGAGCTATTATTTATAAGATTTAAAAAAAGAGAAAAATAAATCTAACTGATTGTTCCTTAAATCATTATCAAGTTTTGGAGAAACAATTTCTAGATTAACTTACTTCAGTACTGCTGAAATGTTGCATTATTGATACAGGGTCCAGTGAAATTACTGTAAAGAATTCTATTGATTTCAAGTGAGCTAAAAATCAAGTCCTTCACATCAGTGTGGTAGGGTATCGAACCTTTGGCTTACTGGAAGTTAAACGTAGTTCAAACCTCACTGTATCCTCCCTGCAGCTACCATATACTTGGGTATTTAATTGTGCACTTGTGGATGGGCTTGTTAATGTCAATCGTACTGCTCTTGTTATAAAATCAGAGGTGCCTTTAAGGAGTGGTGCTTCAGGTTGTAAGTGAATAAGTTTTAACACCAGCTGCCTTCTTAATAATACAGTTGTTCATTATAATAGCAAGAGCGTTACACACAACTCTGTGCACAAAGTGTATTAATAGTAACATTTATGAAGATGTTAAGTAAGTTAATAATGAGCAAAATGGGGGAGTTATCTAGCCTCTTAGTTAATGCTATGGTCTTTCCAGTCTTCAGGTGTTTTAATTATATTTCAAATCTGTCTTATGCACTTCAAACGTGGTTGTTGGAAAAGCATTAAAATAAATGTTTCTGCAAAGCAGTGAAGATATCAATGAATGTTTCAAGTATTAAATGCATACCATAGAGGGAAATTAACAGAAAGCTTTAGAGTACTCTAGGGTTAAGTTCCCATACAGTTCACATAAAAAGTGCGTTAGGTATAATGTGATTGCTTAACCTTGCTTGTAAACTCAAATAAGCATATTTCCACGTGTAGGCTGATCTACAAAATGAAAGCAGTTTCTTTGTATGGCAGCATTTCCATAAACATTCCTTCTTGGGAAGGTAAGACTTCTATAGTGTGGCTGCACCATGGAAGCCTGGTCTGCTCTCCTGTGCAATGAGGAGAGCCTTTAGCATTAGGAAGGAATAGGGTCCAGATACTGATCTGTGCTACTGGAGCTATTAAATAGAATCAATACGTAAAACCAGCAGAAAAGAACATTGTGAAATGTGAGAAAATGTTAATTTCAATTTCATATACATGATTTAGTCAAAGTAAGAAATAATGGGGAAACAAATTAACTAGCAAATTGCTACAGCTGACATATGAATTGCCCTGATGGAAGAAGGCCTGGAAGGATGGCACTTGAAGGGGAGAAGCCTGGTTTGGGTTAATAGAAGGGTCAGGGGTTCCGTGGAATTGAGTGACAGTCTGATTTTCCATCAGACTGTCCCCACACCCTGCTCACTGGGGCCAAATTTCATTTATTAGAGTCACTTGTGTGCTCACAGTGCTGTGAATTCTCACAGTAAGCATGCTTAAATGAATTAAATTCAGAAAACATGAAAGGCAGGAATTAAAAATTCACAGATCTTATGATTTTCTTAAAGCACAGCTTAGATTCAGTTTTCGGTTTCGTTTCTGCCAGATAATAGTGCTACCAAAGGCTAGCTATCATACAAGGGGTTTCAAAGCCTCATCTCATTATTAGTTATGAAACACTTTAGTGAATAAAATCCATGTAAGCAAAAAATTCAAACAGGTAAGTGTCCATGTCTTAACTGTGACATGAATACTAAAATATGAATAAAGGCTGACTTGTGTCAGGTTGGTCACTTGAAAATGAACAGTGTGTTCCTGGGTATTCCTCACTAGAATGTCACAAACACATTGTGTGCAGGTCTAAACCCCTTAAAGCTGACAGAGGGTAGTGTTCCTCAATGTAACTAATTGTATGCAGCAGAAATAAATATTGAAGTGTTGATTACCTTCTAAAGAACCATAATGAAAACAGGCAATAGCAGCAATGACTTCTTTTTTTCATTCTTGTTTTCTGGTCTCAGTCCTGAAACAGAGGGGATCATGGAAGCATAACTTAATTTGTCCCTTAGAGGGTTACTAAAGACCAGGAGGATGAGATTCAAGATCTGTTACTGCTTTCTTAGAGGTTTCCCTTATCTATGGATCATATGCCTCCATTTGGATTAAGTCTTCTAAGGAAAAATGTGGTTCAAAATAAACTGAATAATCAGATAAATTTGATTGCAAATTTCCTTTAATTTTGCAGAGATTTATTCTGAATCCTGATATTTCATATTCCATATTTTAACAAATACTTCTACTTGTGTTGTCAAAAGCCACATAAAGAGGACTGATCATTATATTTCATAGAATCACAGAATGGTTTGGGTTGGAAGGGACCATAAAGCTCATCCAGTTCCAAATCCCTGCCACAGGCAGAGACACCTTCCTGCTGGAGCAGGTTGCTCAAAGCCCTGTGCCAGTCTGGTCTTGAACACTGCCAGTGATGGGGCATATTTTAGGTGGTTAAAATCTTTCCCTGCTTTCCTTCTACTGGGACAGAGAGGATCACAGTTGTGTTGAGCAGAAGGGGCCTGCAGTGCCTCCTATCAAACCTGTTTTTGAGCATGACAGCTATTGCAATGTCTTTATTTTCTGTTCTCCCCATTTCTTCTTTAAGGCAAAGTAAAAGCAATGTTCAATACCCTGGGAAAGGCTGTTGGTGAACTCCAGGAGAGTGTCTGGGTACTCTGGTCATTCCTGGCACTTAGAGATTTGAGAAACTTGAAACTGAACTTAGTGGTGCAAACTGCAGGCGGTGCAATAGGAAACAGGATCCACATTTGATAAATAGCACGGAGATGAATAGTTCTAATTAGTGGGAGGCTCCAGTATTGCTGAGTGGCATGCTTTCCTTTGTATGTTTGTGTTTTCAAAATCAGACTTTGCTTTCTGAATCTCTGTGCTTATATGGAAGAGTTGATATTTTCATTCTTTAAGTACTTGCTAAAATGGCATAAATACTGAAACACAAACACTCCTTTTTTTTTCTTTTTTTTTTTTTTTTTTCTGAGGGCTGGGGAGCAGAAGTAGAAATTTTCAGCTTATATGACACCTCAGAAATGCAAGTTTTGGGCCTCAGATAGAGACAGACAGAAGCAGCTAAAAAGTTTCCCAAACCACAAGCATTCAATTGCAGGAAGAGGAATAGACTCGGCAGCCAAAAAAAAAAAAAAAAAAACCCAAACAAACCAATAGTGGTAAGTGTGCTGTAAAGCCCAGTGCTTTTCTTTTTATTTTTCAGCTCAGCTGGAACATCACTGAGTGATTTATAGCAAGGAAAGACTCATAACTCTCACATCCCTGCCTTTTGGTCTTACAGCCATACCTGAAGCAACCTTTTCCCCCATCCTGCTTTATCCTGGTTGTTTTATCTGCTGTTGGTTTTCATATAGCTGGCACTGACACTTTACACAAGTGTGGAAGCTCCTTGGGAACAAATATTTTAACTCTTAAAGACCTGTCCATGCAACAAAGTTGCTAACCTATATACCTATCCCTCTAGAAACTGTATTCCAGAATAAAAGTGATTAATCCAAGCTGGAGTTAACTATCCTGGGACAAGAATAAAATTCCTTTGGTGTGCTGTGTTTATACTGGGAGTTAGATCCAGAACAGCATCACAGAATTGGCAGAATATAGTTATGACTGATGGGAAATTTCCTGTGCAGACAAACCTGACACACGGCCTAAAATGCCAGGTTTTAAAGAAGTTACTAAAGATAAGAAGAAATCACTCTTCCCAGACACTCTGCCAATTTCCACATGCAGTGAAATTCAAGGCTTCCCCTGCCTCAACGTGGGTTTTTCTTTCTTAAATAAATCCATTTCCTGTGCCTAAGTTTTCTGCTGAACAGGCATCTATTCAGAGCATAGGCATTTGTGTGCTACTTTTTATATGCTCCATAGGCCACTGAGCATCAAACCATTGCACAAAGGATTCAACATATGAATTATGGTTTCTGAAATTCAGGAAGGTGGAAATACTTTTGCTATATCTTAGGTAAAGTGCAGTGCATCAGAGCTTGTTACATTGATGGTCCTTTGCTCTGACATTTTGATTTAGTTTAAAATTCTGTTTAAACTCTACTTCTCGATAGCGGTGCTTAAATTTTTTATTGGCAGTCTGTTTAGAACTAGTCTACCCAATTTGTTTTTCTTCTGTGGATTGGCTGACAAAAATACAAAAGTAAACAGTAGCTTGGAAATAATCTCTGAAAATTTAAAGAACCTGGGGATTGTCAGAAGAATGGGTTCATTGGAAGGATTCAACTCTGGTAATTCTATACCTACCATCTTTCTTAGAAGATGAGCTGTCCTCCTGAAAACATCAAGATTAAAAGCCCTCTATTAAGGGTCTGACAAATCCAATTAAATTTCTACACTATTGTAAAAATCTTTTTGCTGGTGTTTCAAAACAATGTCTACCTGTGCACTGTAGTTCATGAAGAGTTAAAAATCAATGTGTCTAACAAATTTTGATGCTAGTTTCAGTAATTCTTGCAGCCTGCAGTTTTCAAAGATTCATCTATAGCATGATGGTTATTGACAATAACAACTGGTATTTCTACCTAAGATAGATATGTTAGAATTCTACTGTCCTATTAGGTCAGTTCAGTGATTGTGAGGAATGGCACCAGGGTTTAACTTGGTAATTTCTAAATTGCAAAGTATGTAATCTTCTCCTGAGGTATGGGTTGTGTAATCAGATACCCAGGTAGTTTTGTCATTTGTCCAAAACACTTAAAGGCTAAGAATGGAAGTATCTTACAAGGGACAGTCTTACAAATAGAGTGTAAATTGGTGGTTGCTGTTGTAGAGAAGAAAAAATTAACTGCTCCAAGAAATTGTGCTGATCTTCAGAGGTTTGCATTTTGGTTATCTGAAGAGTTGTTAGCTTGAAATTCATTTTGTTAAATAGGATTTTGGTCTTTAAATTGCAGTCACATTTATGCTAATAAAAAGCATAATTTTCAAGCCTACAAAATGAAAAATTGTTAAAAGCACAAATCTATCCCAGGCCACTCTGTGTAATCCTATAGGCAGGGAATTTCTAAAACAAATACCTGGGAAGGAGCAGCCCTTTTGACAGGCGCATTTTTCTAGGCACCAAGGCAGTTCTTTGTGAATTTTCCTCTGAATTAATTTCAGCTGTTCTCACTGCAGGGAGATTTCATTATTCATTTAACTCTTTTGGGAACAAAGGTACAGATCTAAAAATCCTTACCTTGAAAGATGCTGAACTCCCTCAAATGTCTTTGCTTATTATGTATCACCAGATCAGCCCTACAATTTTAACACAGATGTATGCCAACTGTATCCCATATGTGAGTCTTTCAAATTCAGTGAAACTATGCTGAGGGTGAGCTTGGCTATCAACAACTTTTTAAATCTAAATATTAGGGTCATTTCTTAGATCCTTTAGTCCTTCATGTAGGTGTCTTACAGCTCATGAAAGGAGCAAGGCTATTTAAATATTCAGGGAGCAAGCAGTGGCTGGAGAACAGCAAGAGGCTTCCTCCTTTAAATAGGTAAAGAGACAAAAAGTTCCAAATGTAGAGAGGGAAAGGAAGAGAGAAACCTGCTGTGGAAGATAGTACATGGCAACATGCAAAGAAAGACATTTTAGGAGGACAAAAGGAGGAAAATCTCAAAAGTGTCTACTGCTGAAATTGGTTATTTTTTTTTAAATACCAAATTGTATAATGAATCGGTAATGCAAAAAACCCTTTGCTCTGCCCAATCGTTATGGCCCCATTTCTGTTTAGAAGGAACCAGAGCTCACCTTTGTACCATTCCACCCTTTGGATTTTTTCCTTTCTTCCTTTTTCTCTTTTTAATTTTTTCCCTTCCCACCCCTCCTCCTAGCAGGATATTTCAAGTTATGGAATTAGTTTTAGTAATTAGATGTAACTACAGTGAAGAAAGAATCAAGGTAGTATTTAATATTCCTCCTTTCTGTCATTATCAAATTATTATTCCTGTGGCTTTCTGCACCTTTACTTGAGTGGGAGAAGTATCCAAGTCTCCACTAACTGTCTGTGCCTCCTACTAATCCATCATGGTGTGTGGGAGGGAGCAAGTAACTGTGGTGAAAATGAAGTCCAGACTGATTATGTCGAGATAAAAAGTGGATTGATAGTTGCCTTTATAAGGACATATCTGAGGACAGCTTTGGGCTTTTCATAGAGTGTGTGAACATTTCCCTTTGTACCACTGCAAGTTTAATCTACTCAAGGAATTTGATTTTTTTTCTTAAAATGAAACTGTGGAGCCTTGGAAGGTGTAACATTTCACATTCTACCTGTTTCAACAAATGTAGCAAGCTGTTTGCCTCCTGGTCAGATTCAAATGGGAATGGCTGCTGGCATACCGAGGTGTTACACTGAAGGAGACAGACTGCTGGCATAGCTATAGCAGCAAGAACTACGTCTGCCAAAGAACTTGCTTGTTTTGGATCCATTGTAAGACAGGTCTGGGTGTTTTTTGTTTATTTTTTTCTTATTTTAAGCATGCAATTTCCTGTCATGAAAGCATTTGCAGTATTTTTAAGTGAAACATATAAAAGTGCATCATTAGAACTGTCAGGCCTGACAACCCCAAGGAGAACTTTTCAAAGCAAACGTTTTCCTACAGCTGGTAAAAATCCTTGAAGGTGTAATACATTTGTCAGATGATTACATTTGCTCCAGAGTTCTCCTAGCAGTAGACATGAGGCTTTTTAGTACGTGGAGAAAGGTGACGAAATCCTGGGCTTCCTGGGAAAGCACTCATCCTTCAGCACAGCACTAGCTGTTGTGTCTCTGGGTTGTACAAAACGCTGCCCAAATTGTGCCCCCATCTGTTATGTCTGCTGAGCTGCGAGATTTACAGCCTTTCAGAGCAAACATCCTTTCCTCCTCAGAGCTGGCAAATAAGGCAGTCTGTGCGTGAACGCAAGTTACAGCTACCATTGAATTGTCTGCAGTCTGAATGACCAGTTTGTAATCATAGTCCAAACTAACCAGGCAGTTCTTTTGAAGAGAGTAAATTACTTTCTCTTATAATGCATCCACAAACATTACTAGAATCAAACACTGGAAAGTCATCAAACTGCTCAGGTCCATTTCAGTTACTGTTAAATATGTTGTTTGGATTGTTTGTAAAAGTCTCTAGAATTGCCTCATCTTTCAAAAAGACATTTGTGAAGTGGTTTGATATATTTGAAAGGGCATAGCTTCTCTAATTCTTTCAAAGCAACCATCACCCTTTGAGTAGATTTAGCATCTACCAGAGTAATTGAAATAAAAAGAAAACAGTATTATAATCCTCTAAAACCTGTCATGAATAACAAAAAGGCTGCAGCACTGATATTATAACCAGATGTACAGTACAGAAACTGTTTCTCTGGCCAGCAAAGTCTTGTTCTCTGTGCATTAGAAGGCAGAACATTGAGCTGAGCTGTGCTCTTGACCTCTGAATAAATATGCTCCCAGTGCTCTTTCTCCAGGCAGCATTCTTTCCCAACCACATCAGGAAAAGTTCCCCAAAGTATGTACTTCTGATTTTGGTTTCTGCTGACTACAGCTCTGTCACACTTTACACACAAAACATGTTAGTACAATCTAGGGTTTAGTGTGGAAGCCCTTATGGAGCAGGATTTTAGATTGTTGGTTTGGTTTTTAAGATCAGTCCTCTCCAAAGACAAAAATACGAATTTTTCCAGCAAGTTGTGTTAGTAGATGAGTTGTGCAGCCTGTACAGTTTGTGTTGTCTCATGACAGGCTCCAATGTCACAAGTACAAAATGTGAATATTGTATCGTAAAATCGAAGGAGAAGAGTATTTTATGTATGTAAATTATATAACATGTAAAGCATGTGGCATGCATTAATATGCCTAGTGGCAAGTCAGTAAGCTCCTGCACATCAGTTTCTACTGCAGAGACCCAAGAGTGAAGAGTACAGAGACTTAGGTGCCCAGATCCTAAGAAGTCCAAAGGGAGTAAATTTCCTGCTGTTTATGGACTTCAAACAGTCCCAAAATGATAAACCAGAACTTCATCAAACTGCAAACCCAAGCTCCTATGTTAGTGAGAGAGAATCAGCCATTTTTTATACGGATGCCTGAATCCCTAAATTCCTTAATCTTGTTGATTATATTAAAAAGTGCTACATGGTCTTAGAAAGATGCTTTTGGCATATCAAGTTTTTTCAGTGCAGTATCTGCAGATTAGAGATGTAACTGTACATGCTTTCTTCTTTAGCCAAGGCTGTGGTGAGGCTCACATGAAAAGTATTTCATGAGGACAGCAACATCAGACCTTGTTTTCTAGAAGGACAAGAGCCTGGGTTTCATAGGCATTGCACTTACCCAGTGTTCTCAAAATCTTATGTTTAATTAGTTCTTGTCTGTTTTCTCTTCCTAGGCTCTCAAAACCACAGACAATATTTTGGAGTCCCCTTCTGTACAACTCACTATGTCACCTCACTCAGACTCCAAGCTCAGAGCTCTTCTCATTCAGTGTGTTTTTCTTTCAGTATGATTTTTTGGAAGATAAATAACTGCAGAGTTTGTCTGGGAGGCGATGACCTCTCCGCATATCTGTGCAGTCAGCCTGATGTGACTGTCACTGGAACCGACATCAGGCAGCCTGTACCTCATCAACAAAGAGTTTTCCTTCCCTTTCCAGCATTCATTTGATTTCCAATGAAGTACACTGAGAACGAAATGCTCTGTTTACCTGCTGTGCCTCTGTGAGCTGTCTTTTACTCTCCTGAGCAGTTAAGGGAATAAGCAGCGTATTGTCTGGCCTGTGTAGACCCCAACTGAGAAAGCCCAGATTGTTACTCCTTGGGACAGTCTTTTTGGGATGTTGGTACCTGCTCACTCACACTGTGGATTGCTTCAGCTTCTGCCAGATGGCAGAATTTTCTTTCACTATGAACTTGCTTTGAACTGAAATTAATAACATAGAGGCTGTAAGCTCACATGCCAGGTATACTGAGCAGCTTTAAAGACATGTTTACTAGTAATGTATTTTTATTTGAAATCATAATGTGGGGTTATGGCAGAACAAGCTGTAAGGATACCGACTATCATTGCTAACTATTATTGCACGGTAAAGAGTTACCCTCTTAGGCTGGGTGTTTAAGGTAGAAAACTTGAGTTTTAGAAAATAGTTAATTGAAAACAGTGTTTTGTGAAGGCACGTACCTTTCAACATACTTTAGCCTTACCTAGCACAGTTGGGTATTTCATGCTGTAGTCCTCTGAAGCAGATGGCAGAGGCATGGAGACATCAAAACTACTTATACTAGTCCTTTATCCACACAAGAGAACCTCAGAGCTGGAGAGCATTTAGTAGAAAGCTTGTGATAACCTGTAACTTGGTTTGCACTTTTCTGTGGTGCAATGGACCAGAATGGAGAGTCTTCTGAAACGGTGTCCTTATGTATGAGCTGTGACTAGTCTTTTTTGGGGGGGGGTTTCAGGCAAAGCAAAGGTTACCTCAGTGTTACTAAAACTGATCCACCTTTTCTTTAAATGTTTTTCTGTGTTGCAAATGGAAATCTGCTGTTTAACAGGGCTAAATTTAAACCACCTTGGCTGGGTGCTAAGAGCAGCATAGTGGCCTTGGCAATGAAAACCCAAAGCTTTTCAGCTGAAATTGGAAGCCCATGATGAGCTCCAATACTACTGGTGAGAGGCTCCCTGCACCTCATGAACTGGTTAGCCTAAAGCAAGCTTGTGGGGTGACCTGCCAGTCAGAGTAATGCCTTTTGACTGCAAGGTTGGTGTACCTTAAGAAATGATCTGTGGAAGTTGTGTGTTGTCGTTGTTAGAAACAGACTGACTTCTTGATGGTTCTGTACGGATTGCTTGCATCTTTCATTTCTAGCAAGAGTGTCTTTTTTTGTGTGTTTATGCTTTCTCCGTCTTGTAAAGTCTGAGAGATTTTTTATCCACCAATTTCAAAGCATGTCGATATTATGCTGCCAAAATTCAGAGCTTGAAGCATACAGTAAGGAAGTGACTTACTGCAGCCTTCTTAACAGCTTTTAACAGCTCGCAGGTCTTCTAAATCCCAAGCCAAATCTCTGTCTGGTAGGCTACTCTGCATTTTCAGATTTTGTACAGATACAGCAAGCACACATTAAAAAGTCTACACCAGAACACAGGATTAAAAGGCTATATGTGAAGTACAATCTCCTCCAAGTATGTGAAGAGAGGCAAGCAGTTGGAGGGTGACAGTCTGTTCCCTGGCAACTTCTGACATTTGTGTTAATTCTCTGTTGGAATGAAAAATAAGCCTTTTGAACTCTTCATGCAAATTGAACTGGTGAAAAACCTATTTTCAGATTTAAACCAGAGCATAAGAGCATTTGGGTTTGTGGAGGACTGTGCCATTTGTCCTGTATCAGATGGTTATTATGTGGCTCTGGCACATGGGGTATTCTTGTCCAGGTTCTTCCTTCAATTAGTTATCACAAGAAGAGAGTAAGCTCTTAAAGCATACTCTGAATGTATTACAGCCACAAGCCGGTCTGCATAGCTTCTACTACAGAGTCAAGGTTTGTTAGGAGGTAGTGCCATTTGTGGGCTTTACATTTAAGGAAGATTTCCTGCTTTCATCTTCCTTTGACATCCTTTTTCCATCTAAGGAGCAGAAAACTGTATAACCTTTGCTCCTGTTCTGGCAATAAACCTCATCAGCTGAGCAACTTGGGCCTTGATCTACTCAGGCATTCATAGCTAAATAGGCATGAGCTTCTATTCAAAATTGGGAGGAATTCAGTCTATTCACAGGCTTAAAGTAAAGTATGAGTTAAGTGCTCTGCTGGATTGAAGCACAGACTAGCTGATGTCATAGGTGAAACCTGTCATATTACAGGTTATGTCCCTCGAGAGAAGAATAAGAAGAACTTTCTTCCCTTTTTTTTTTTCCTCCTCCATTCAATTTTAGTGCTCCACAACCTTTCAAAAGTCTGCAGGTCTTGACTGTATTGCAGTTGCACTTCCTGGTGGCAGAATTGGCCGAGCTATTGTGTGATGTTTAGTTAAGTTGCAAGATGTCTCAGTTTGTTTTCAAAGAGGACATACCTAGGTGAGACAGAATAAAACGTATTGATTTTTAGGCTGTTTGTAAAAAGGCTTCTTGTTCTCATGAAAGCAGAAATGAGGCATTGTGTGAAGTTCAAAGCAGAATGGCATTTTTTTCCAAAATCAGAAACTGCTGATACTTCTAGATAGCATGCCAGAAAAAGTTTTATTAGCCTTCCATAGGCTTTTCACATTTTCCAGTTCCCTGCAGAATGGAAAGGCCTCTCCCGCTGATTTTCTCGCCAAGTTTAAATATGAATCTACTGTTTATCCAGATTGCACTGGCTTTAACAAATTATTTACTTTGCCTGGTTTCCTTTTGTCCAGCACATCAGATTTAGTGCTGTTGAGGTGGAGTCAGATGTTGCTGGAGAAGGACATTTGTTAAAAGTTACATTTTGGGAACTAATTCTTTTAGGAACAGCAGGTAGGAGGAACTGACCCTGTTAAGTGACATCTGTGTCAAAAAAAAAAAAAAAAGAAAAAAAAAGAAAAGAAAAAGAAAAGCTTTTTCTTTCATTTGATCTGCCTAAGTGCTCTTTTGGATCATTTGATCACCATTTCTTGTGCCAGGTGACAGCTGTCTTAACAGAACAACTCAATTTTCTTGTTTATTATAGACAGGTCCTTTACCAAGGGTGGGTATTTATCTATTAGAGATAAGATAATGGATACCAAGTTGAAAAAGGTTGTATGACAGTACTTGAAGCAATATGTTGGGCTGGCATATTTAACTATGAGATTTTAGCTGCATGTTGTTTTAAAAGCAACTTGACAGAAGGAGTAGAAATTGAAGCTGTTTATTGATTTGATTCTTTTCCTTAGGTTTAAGGAATAGAGCGTTATTGGAAGAAGCAGTATTATTTCTGGCCTAGAATTTGCATATCAAAAGATGACATTTTAAAACAGAATCTTTAAAATATGCTAGTGGTTTCAGTTCTCTTTGCCATATGTGAAATTAGACAAATACGTAGAGCTATGTTTCATTAACTATTCAGGGAAAAGTAATTTGTCTAATGGCCCTTTAAAATGCTGTGGTTCGAAGTGATTTGGGTGTTCAGAACCCAGCAGCAGCTGTCAGTGGCTTGCAGGTAGAAGGCATGATAATCTGCAAACCTGTGAGCATTTGAGGTTTGCTTTTCAGTTTTAATATTTTTCCTATTATTTGAAAAGTTTTGATAAATGAAAAGACATCTCTCCCCAGTTCCTGAATGAGCTCACTGCAGTTTAAGCAGAACACTATCCCCTGAACTGTGTAAAGATAAATTAATCCCTGGAAAATAGAAAAAAGGAAATCTTCTCAAAGAGATGAAGGTTGAATTTGCTTCCCATCATAATAGCAGTAGAATTTTGCAGTATCTGTTATTCAGGTGCTACAAAATGATTTGCAGCTTTTAATGGATTGAAGTTTGTAAGCTCTGTGTGAGGTAGACGTGCAGTATTAAGCTGTCCTTCTGCTTCAGCAGTGCTGGATCCCACATGTGTCCACCATGTGCTACTTGTACTCTTTGCGTAGGTACTGTACGTTCTGGCTTGAGTTTTTGCATGCTATTTTCAGGAGGAAGACGTTCCTCCAGAAGGTGTGATGTCAGATGCTCCGCAGCTCAGGGTATGATGTCATCCTGAGCACACTGCAGCAGCCAGCATAGAATATGCATGAAACCTGACAAGCTGTTAGATGGTGGCTCCCACGCTCTCTTACACTTGTAAGTTCTGAATTGCACATCCATATGATAATTCTTGCTATGAGTGAAAGAAAATGACTGTCTTCTTAAGTAGTAAAAACCGTAAGAACCTTACATAATTAACAAGGTAAAAGAAGGTGGCCCTTTCAGGAGAGTATTTATAAATACAGGTTTGCTTTTGTATGGAAAGGAAATGTCTAAAACCACCCACTCCTTTGTTCTCTCCCTGTCTTCAGGAAACGTTAGGTGTGTCATTGCAGGATTTCTGCTTCCTCTTTTTCCTCTTCAGAGCTGTATTGCACAGAAAAATTCTCTTGGTCCACTCAAGTCCTGACCTGCTCTTTAATATTGCTCTACTCCTTTTGAAGATTTTCTTGTTTCCTGACTGAGATGCAGAAATTGACTTCACAGGGAGAGCCAATTACCCCTCATTAAGCATACATGAAAAACAAACCCAAAAAATCAGCAAGGTTTCCCTATATGTTAGCCCCCCATCTCTCTTCTCTCCTTCCTCTTCAATTATATGCATCCTTTCTTTGGTACCCATTCCCTGATTTTTAATGTGTCCTTGTCCTAGCATACTTTCAAAATCAGACAAGCCTTGTTTTCCCTTCACTGCTTCCAGTAGCTGACCTCCCTCTCAAATTGAGAAATACATTTCCAGTAGTGACCTTTAGCAGCAGTAGCAGCATTTTGATCTTCAGGGAAGCCTCCTGTGGCTCCACAACCCAAGGTTTGTTCCTATCATTCAATGACACCATCAGAGGGGAGGGAAAGAGCATGAATGTGAGTGAAGTTCAACATGTCACAGTGCATTAAACAGCTCTCTGACAGTGACAGTATAAGCTCTTTTTTTTTTTTTCTGCTAGAAGATAAATAACTTTCTCAGTGTAATTAATAACCCTAATGTTTTTTTTCAAAAAAATGGAATAATAATAGGATTAAGTAATCAAAACTATTGATTAATGTATAAGGCCTCTAAAAGAAATACATGACAGTTTTAGCAGGAAGTGTTTAGTCCTTCTGGGCATGGTTCCAATAGAGACTGTAGAGTTGATTGAACAATAGGATTATTGTACAAAGTCATTGTTTCCAGAATGAAAGAAAAAATAAAATATTAGTGATGGGTTTTTTTTTTTGTTTTTTTTTTTCTTTTTTTTTTTTAGCAGTTCTTTACTCAAATAAAACAACACATTTTTGAACAGTGGCATTGCATCTGCCATTCTGTTTGCAGCTGGGCTCAGCACTCCCACTGAACTCCCACTGGGAACACTGGTGTTTCTATGGTAAAAAATAAAAGAGAATTTTACCCTTGAAAGTAAAATCCTGAGGTCTTCACTTGGTTTTTTATGCTAGAAATGCTGATGATTTCAGGAGAGGTACCTACCAGCCCACTCTTTTGTGCTTGAATACTTTTTCTTTGCTTTGCAAAATCTTGGAGCAGGAGGTGTGAAGGAAGGGATTAATTTCCTGGGAGTTTCAGATAATTCTAATAAAAAAATCTGTAAAATGTAACTCATAGGCCTAATAGTCTCTGTAACAAATAATGCTTTTGGGAGCAATAAATTGTGTAATGATAGTTCTGCTCAGATTGGCTAAATCATTATGTGTTGCAAAATGTCAGCCACTGAGGAAATCATAACTAAGCACACTGCAAGCCTACAATCTTGCAAAAACATGATATCATAAAAGGAAAACTGGGACTAGAAACACTTCAAAGATGCCAGAAGGAAAAGGCTAACAACTGTCTCTTTTTTACGTTTTCAAATTTACCTGTTTTCCCCAGGGGAGCATAAAGACATAATCAATCAAAGCAAGGCTTTCATAGGTCCTCCTGTGATTAATCTAATTATTTTTGAGAGATCAGATGCATTTGCTGTTGATATAAACAACAGTTTGATTGAAGTATCAAAAGTAAATCGATAGGCCCAGAATGTGGATCAAAACATTATAAGCTAGGGAGCTTAGAATCAATATTTTCATGAGGAGAGTCAACAACTGGGACTGTTGTGCTTAAGCTCGTTGAATAAATGTACTATTTTCAGAAGTCAGTTGTCACAAAATCAGAATCGCTGCATCTGAGGCATTTGCCTTTTCTACAGATGAGCTTCTCAAAATACATAACTAAACTTTTTAAACACAGAAAGCGGCAGTGAAGCCATGCAGAGGAGAACAGCTGATACTTGGAAATTACTCTTGACACTTGAAAACTTTTAATCATCAAAGAGCAGCAGCCCAGATAATCCCCACTGCTTCCCCTTCCTGCATCTGTGCCCTAGAAGTCCTTGAGCAGCAAAAGGCTCTCACTCACTAACATGAAGAGGGCAGGGCCTGCTGGTAAGATCTCCTATGCAGTTTGAACGCTGATGATGCCCTGGGGTGTTAAGGTCCAAATTGTTGCAAGTGAAGGGGGAAAAGCTCTGAGTGGGCAGTGCAGCCCGTCTGCCTCTCTATGCCCATGGTATTTAGGCCAGGCTCCTACTACCTCTTGCAGACATCCTTGACCTGGGTACAGCGGGAATATTTTAGTTTTGAGGTAGGGATGCAGGAGGGCCTGATTGTAGTGGAACTCGAGGCTTCCTTCCCCAGACTTCCAGACATGAAGGGAAGAGATTATCAGTGCCAATACCATACATTTTCTTTAATTCTTGAATTAAAGAGTTGGCTTTCTCTCCCTCAGTTTGGGTTCGGATGTCTGGAGTGGTCTTCCCTAAGCAAACAAACACTTCAAAGATTATCAGGGAAGGACGCCATACAAGGAATGGCTATAGGGTAAGATTTTTCTCTTAAACTTTAGTACTAATGTAGTGTTAGGGACAGTAGTCCTCTCTTTCCCTTCATCACCTTTCCTACCTGCATTCTGCTTATTAGTCTGAGTATAATTATACTGAGGCAAAGATGCAGCATATTGCTGTAGCTGTTCTGATTGGGAAAGGTGAGCAGGGGGTGCTGGTGGGAGGCACTCCTGGTCATGAATACTCTGCTGACCCTGTGTCTGGCTCTGAAACTGATAGAGCTGGTATGGTGATAGAAAAACTTCCCATAAACCAGGCCTAAATTTGCCAAAAAGGACTTCTACGCTGTGTTTTTAGAGTTCACTATAAGAAAAAATATAACTCTTGTAACAATTTTCTTTTGATTTCCAAAGAGATTGGGAAGAACTTACTGCTTTAAAAAATAGTTTTAACCTCCCTGACTCTTCAGTTTTAAAAAATCTTACAGAAGATATTGAAAGCACAAACAAGAACTCACCAACTCCATAGGTGAACAGTGTCAGCTCTTGGCCCGTGTGACAGAATGATTTCAGTTCCAGATTCTTTGTGATGCAAAAACATTTAAAGACTATAAATAAGGAATACACCTCGAAGGTCATTGAAATGTAGTCTTTATCTCCTTCAGCTACTTTACATTAACTTTTTAGTTTGCTTTTCAATTTTATCCTACTAAAAAGGTTTCAGGGTTGCATTCCAAGATACAGGGATCCACCTACGTGCACTTGCAGCACAGGCTAGCTCTTGTAATACTGCTATTATTAGGTAGCACCCAAATTATTTTGAGATACTGAAGATTCCGATTGCTACACTTCCTCAGGGCTTCTTTTTTGCACAGGATGATATATTCCATAAAAGCCATGGAATTAAGCTAGAGGTAGAAACAGGTGTCTCTGGGGAATTTTAGAAGTGCCTGGGTGTTTCTTCTTGACAATTAGGTGTTCAGATACTGTTGGAAAAAACACTCAACACCAAACTGCGTCATAAAGCACTCAAGTATCAAAAACCTGCCTGCAGTTCTAAAGTGAAACAACATAATTTCAACTGTTTTTCACCTTGCATTTAAATGAATGTTAGCCTTGAATTCTTTTTCAGCCAGATGTGCATCCAAATTTTGGCTGACGCTAGTTGTCTGACCCTTTTCATAGAATGCATTGTTTGAAGTAGTTTAGTATTTCACCGAATTTGTGCTAGTTGGAAACCCTCACTGTGTCTTAAGCAGAGTCTATTTTGAAACATTTTCTGCAAATAAAGTGGGAAGGAATTTTGCAGAAGGCATGTAGCCTAGAGACTACTTTATGTCTGAGTGCGGTACAGTTCCTGATAGATATTGCTGTGCCACTGTGTTTCCATACACCTAAATGAAGCTTGTTTGCTGCTAACTTGTATGAGGCCTTTTGCTTTCTGGGCATTCTGAGAGCAAAGGATCACTTTGATCCGGGGATATTCTGTGGCAAACCTGGTAACATATCTCCCATTCTACAGCTCTTCTTACTGTGATTTTTTTTTTTCCGCCAGCCCACTTGGAACCTGGAATGGTGGTTCCATTATGAAAGAACTCAAGCTTATGACTGGAATTTTCCAAAAGGATACACAGGAGTTGAATCTGGAAATCAGGTAGTATTTCTTTGTTGGGATGTGGAAGCAGAAAGTTATTTTAGTAGCTGCTTGCCTTAACACTGAAAGAGGAGAAAAATCTGAAAAGGTCTATTTTGCACCACCTAACAATCTGTCTGAACTGTAAGGGAAAATGCAGATTTTGAGTTTTGAGAAGATGGTTCAATCAATTGTCCCTGCTCTTGTACACTTACATAAAAATTCCAACAATAGATCTAACTAAACTTAACTAAATGAAGACATAAGGAGAGATTTTTTCATGCTGCATACTTACCAACTGCACAGCTATGGACTTAGAGTTCTTCTTTGTTATAAAAGAACAGAAAAATAATGAAGCAAACCTGAATTCATTTGTCAATATACAAAGTTCAGCACAAACACCATCTGGTTCTCACCGCTGGTTTCTTTTCAGCAATCCCATCTCTTGACAGGGTTGAGATCTAGGAGAGGATTCATTGCTGTGTTCCGATGTTTCAAAATGGCATCTTCCCCATGTATATACACCTCAGCAGTATGCTACAGACAGGATCCTGCTGCATATATTGAGTTTGACTATGTATTAGGTTTCAAGTAAAAAAATAATTTTAATGAGAGTTCAGCTAAGCAGATGCCAACAACCCCTTTTCACGTACTTTAAATACCCTTTTGCCCGTGTTTCCCTATAAAGTTAAGTAAATCATTGCTATTATGTGTAAACTTCTCATTTGAAGCATAGTTAGACTGTACCTTCAGATACTGGCATTAATTGAAGTAAAGGTACACTTAAAAAAATTCACTGCTTGAGTTCTTGGTCTTTTAGCACTATATAGTTTGAAATTTTGACAGCAGCTGAAAACTTTCCAGCCTTTTTTTTTCCTCCCTTGCCTCAGTAATGGATTATTTTCAAGCTTAACCCAGGTAGATTCTTGAAAGTATCTCCTTTGAACATTTATTTAACAGCCAACAAGATGAAAGACACTTGCTATACATTTAGTTCTATACATGCACTGGATAAAAAAATTAGCTTTCCTAAGTAGAGACATTTAGGTGTGATTTTACATGCCTTTCCTTTGACTACAGTGAGCTGTGAATCAGACCCAAAAATATGCCTCCTTGTGAAACATCGTAATTCCATTTAGCAGCTGCTTTCAAACACAATGGGAGGTTTTCAAAAATATCTTTGCCTGGAATTGTTCATCTGTAGGTATAAAAGCAACCTTGATAACATTAGGGGGCATGATAACAATATCTATCTCTGTAATGATACCAACTTATCTTTAATTAATGTAGAGTGCTGTAAGATCTTTCCTGAGATACAAGCCTCTTATTTGGGCAGGATTCTTTCTGAAACAAAGAGTTTGAGCCTGAATAGGTATTTTAAACAGAGGTTTAATGTAACTTGTTCTCCAGCCTCAGAGGCATCAAGGGTCAGCTCTGGTTGTTTCCTTTGAGGCAGAAAAAATTAAAAAGGCTCCTGACAGAAAGATGGAGCTATCTATTACTAATACTGCAGTGGTTTTGATTTAGGAACTGCCCTTATCCCATGGAATCACATGACCGCAGCTAGGGTATTTTAACTGGAAATGAGCCCAAGAAAGTCCTCTGGATCTGAGCTCTGAGTAGCTTAAATTTCACATGCTGCCAGAATTCAGATACCTCAGACAGCCTTTATGTCTGTATTTCACACCCACATCTATAATAATCATATCACAAAAGTGTTATGCAGATCATGATTCCATCCTCAAAATAAAGAAAACACCAGAAATGTATTTTCTCATACAGCCTGTGTTTGAACCCCTCCTGTAGCCAAACAGTACAATTTCTAATTAAGTAGTACTCAGTGTTTATTTCTTCCATTTCCACTGGTGCCTCGAATATTACTCTGCTTCTGTCTTGACTCCTGGTCTGATCAGCAATGAGTATCTCTGGTAATTCTAGCTGTGTTCTGATCCTCCTTGCTCCCTCTGGTCTCCTTCCTACTCCACACTTTTGGCACTGCAGCAGTTCTCATCCTGGCTGCCTTTCCATTGCCTGAGGCTGGCAAAGGAAGGGGGAAGAAGCACCAGCAAACAGCCTGCTTGAGCTTACTGGGCTCTTGGGCCTGAAACCGACATGGCCTGAATTTCCTTTTAAAGGGAGGTCCTGTTCAGATCAGGATTTTATACCTAGCCCTGGACCACCATCTTCATGGGCCAGAGAGTAATTGGGAAGTTTATCTGTCTCTGTTACAGTGTTTTAAATGTACCATTTGTTGTTGAACCCATGGACTAACTGATCAAGCATCACAGCTGGTAGGTATCTCTCACTTCAAAATAATTCATCTTCTTGGCTAAATTTTTGTGGCTGATACAGATCGTTGAGTGGGAAGTAACAGCCAACCTGTCTAGTGTGACTGCTGGAAGAAGACACAGTTGTAAATGCTAGTGCCATATTCTTTCCCATGAAGTGATATATAGTTTTAGGGCAGATCCTCTTATAGTCAGGAAGGTAGTACTGGCTCCCACTTCTGGGCCTGCTTTGTGCTGTGCACCTAGTGCTGCTACATAACTGTAGATCTAGTGAAGAGTGTTGCAAAGAGGTCTTCTTTTGTACCTTATCCCCAACTGCAGGACTGTGTGTAGAAATCTTCCTGAGTTGGGTAGGTAAATGGTATGAAGTGCTTGGCGTGTGTTCTCAGCCTATAACATACTGTGTGCAGGTTCATGTAAATACATAACAACTTCCTTCTACCTGAAATCGTCTCTGCTATGGACAGCCAGGTTGCCACGAAAGTAAGGTTAAAAGAAAATTACTTCCCTCTCTGGTTAAACAACATATTTGTCTAAGACTTGCCAAAATTGTAGGCATCAAGTTAGCTGAGTACACTTTTATGTGTACAATTTTCTGTACATACATCTTATCTTCCTTATTTTGGAAAGGCTATAGTAGGTTCGTATCAAACCAGTCCATCTGTTCAGTGATTCAGTAATTTGAGAACGGCTAAACTTGCCACTCTACTCCCCTACCCATAGTCCATTCAGACTATGTGACCAACTTCAGATTCTGCTGCCATCTTTAAAAGTACTGGCCCATGCAATTTAGCTCTCTCTTGTGTGTTTGATGAGTGATGTCCAAGATGGCCTACTGCCACACTGGATTTACCTGCACAAAGAAGCCCGTTCCTATTTGCAGAAGGAAAAGTTTGCATAGCCCTTTATATATGCATGTAAAACTGACCCCTACAGAGATCAGCAAATCATGATCATGCATCAGAAAAACTGTCTATATAAAAGACTGAAAATTAAGGCAATTAAAGCAAGCTACAGTACACCCCCTTGAAGGTAAGTGAGGGAAAGACGTTTTATGTGAGTGTTTTATGATTTTGGAGAGAGTACAATGTTTTACAGATGAGTGCTGTCTTGGGTCTTGTGCAGAAGCAGCATGGAGCTGCAGTATGATCATAATGACAAGTTGAAATGAGTCAGTTTGTTCCAGGAGAGTAAGCTGCCAGGGAGTTTAGTGCCATGGAGAATATGGCTAGTGGGTCAGTGTGTGATATGGTTGTGTAAATGCTGAACAGTATTTTGACATGCAGTGGTATGTATATAGAGATGTTTCTTTGTACTACTGTAAAAGAGAATTTCTGATTATTTGTGTGCATTAAAAGTGCTTGGAGTTTTCTTTCAGAAGTAAAAGGCTAGTCAAAAAAAAACCAGCCCAGAGTTCATTTTTGAAAACACCAAAATTGAACTCTGACCTGGAGTTTTCAGTGTTGCTTACTGGAAACCCTGCAGTTTCAGGTGAGCAATGAATTGTCTGGTCTGAACTGGTGCCTGGTGCTGTGAACCACTCAGCTGCTGGTTCTTCCTGCATGAGTAATGTTTCTAAAAGGGATAGGATTTTGAGGGGTAACTTTACAGAGTTGTTTTGGGATGGTGGTGTTTTGAGATGCATTTGCAGTAGAAGTGCTATATAGTAAAAATCTCAAAGTGCAAATGCAAAAGTATGGAACAGTGCAGTGCTATTTAGTTAACCTATGACCAAAAGAGCAGGACACAGTCATGTCAGTTAGAATGGCTTCCTGCAGGTTTAATGTAGGGACCTAACACAAAAAGAGAATTATAGAATCTCTATGGTTTATCCTTGCCTATATTTTCCCATCACCAGTCATATCTCCATTTTATGGAGAGCTTTATATTCAGTTCTGTGAAATGCAGAAAATATGGAGTGTGCTGTCTCTCTAACACTTTCTGTGAAACAGAAGCTGAATTTAAGTGCACCAGCATAGTACAAGCTGTTTTAAGGCTTAAGAGTCAGAGACAGAAAGAATCTCCTCCCTGAGGATCTTAGAATAAAGATAAAGAAGACAGAGCATGGGAGGGGAAGGAAAAGAAACAAAGTGCCTGTCCGAAGGCATATCACAGGTTAGTGGCAAGCCTATGAACAGACGCGTGCTTCCTGATTTCCTCTCTGATAGCCAGCACTGGCTGGATCAGTCTTTTCTGTTCCAAAAATGGGCAGTGAGATATTGTTCAAAGGATAGATCTTGTGTGAAAGCCTTTTGAGTATTTCATCAGGACACTTTGTTGTTTTGTGCACACACACGTGCACTCACATATATATATGGGGTGGAGGGGAGAGAAAGAAGAGAACATCCTGTGGGATATCTTTCACCATCTGCTCAGTTCTGACTGCCATCTGTAAAGTAAAAGTGTTTATGTTGTTTAGCCTTTGTTCAAAATGTATTTTTTTTGTCACAGTGGCTTTTGGCATTATCATACATGACTAGGAGAAATATTCAACAGTTTGGAGCAAGCAGTATAAAACACTGTCAGCTTAGGAATCGGAAACATCCAGTTTATACGTAATTTGACGGAAGGTTTTAACATTATGACTACTGTAATCACTGCTTAGGAGTTCAGACAAAACATTTCAGGTTCACAGGAGAGCAGACAGCAGCTTGTCTGAAAAGGCAGAGGCTTATTTAGCAGAACATGGGTAAGGTCTGGGTCACTAGAATCATAATTACCCAAGCAATTACTCTGCTCATCAGAAGCCCCCCTTGGTTAAATGGTTTGTCCATGAGCAATCAGGAAATGCAGAGTACCTTTTTGCTGCAGTTCAGGCAAAACAGAAGATCTTTTGTTGTGCTTCTTCATCTATAAACCTTGTTGCGCATCCAGTTGTGTGTGCCAGTCTAATTGCTGACCTGTTGAGCTCATTTATGAGTTTGCTAAGCCTATGGTTGTGCTGTGTTTAACCTGACATAGGATCAAGCTACAGGGCTTTTCATGGGTTGGATGGCTTTTGTGGATTGAACTTTTGTGAGGAGGCTCATAGAGCTGCTGGAATATAATCCTTTTTCAGCCTCACAGCCATAATATGAAGAATAATTATGTGCCAAAAATTAGAAAAGGATGTTTGCAATTTATCTCACCATCTGCAAATGCAGCCTGACATCTTGAAACATATATATAAGGGAAAAAATTATGCTCTAGGTGGTATTCCAAAGACCTAACTCAGAAAGAGCTTTCATATGTAGCTGTAAGCAGAATTATTTGAAATTATTTGAATTATCTTGAAATGTATAGCTATTTTCACTGTAAGAGAGAACATAAAGCAGAACATAAAGTGTCAAGACACCTGCTCTTTTCCTAGTTATAAGGAGCCAGAAGAATCCAGTAAAGACTTTGCTTTCTGTTACCTATTCCTGAGGTAGTTTCAGGAGCCCCATTTGTTGCTGTTGCTTTTGTGGATAGATTGAGGGCATGTGTTCAGTAGGGCTGAAGTTAGATGGGGAGTTCCAGTTAGTGTTTGAAAGTGTAAAGGCTTTGCATGCTCAACTTATTGCTGTGTTCTGTAGGCCTGTGGCGTGAGGAATAGGATCAGTATGGTCTAATGCTTTGTTTGCTCTTCTAGTGTAGTGGGTAGATCTGCATTTTTTATACTAGTTGGAGTGAGATATCGGCCTTGGGAATATAAACCACATGAACCAAGTTTGCTGCTAATTTCTGCTAGGTCTGCAGGCTTAGAAATCTGACAGATGTTGGTATGGTGCTCTTAACTATTTTATTATCTGTAGATCAATCTTTCATGTGTAACTGCATTCAGCATTGGAGTTAATTTTATGGATTGGGAATCCTAAGGCATATCTCTATCTTGATTTATTTTCTCACTGTTTTCTGTGAGTGATCATTTCTGCACTATGGACATGCCTCCTCCTTGGAATAAGACAAAACTTCAGGATGAAACCCACACTTGGGTCCTACCCATGCAGGTGGCCATTAGCTGAAAAAGCTTTGCTTCCTTCTGACCAAAATAATTCATCAGCAGGATTTCAGCAGGATTCCTTCCAAAGAGCTTCATCCCTGGCACATGTTCTGACAGCATACTAGGAAAATAAAGCTCTTGAGAGCTTTAACCCAGAAGACTTTTTTATCTTGAGTACACTGAGCAGAAAAAGCTAAAATTATTATTGTTGTTGTTGTTGTGTTTGTTATATCTCATGGACACAGAACCGAGATCATTGTCTTAGACTTGACAGATCTCTTAGCCAAATGTTGTGCAAAATGAGGTTGGTCAGACCACCCCGGAGGAGTGTGGACACAAGCCAGTTCCACATGGTTTGGCTGAAAGATCTGTGTACTCTCCACTGGGTTCAGTCCATAAGACAGCATAATTACAGCATCTAAGAAGCATCTAAACAGTTGTTTAGCTGAACTGTGGTTCTAACACTAAAGTAAATGGTCCTGTCTTTATTGTTTTCTTGGCATGGATTACCTGAAGAAATGCTGTATGGCTTTCCTTAGCTGGAAGTTATGGGTGTTGAGAATTAGATCAGACATAGAAGCTGTCTCTCATGTGGAGAGAAATTGAAGTGAATGAGATTGCTTACTGTACAAGGATGAAGAATAAGGGGAGTGAGGTAAAAGCGTATTAAATAGTCAAAGATTCAGAGAAATTGTCACCTAATAAAAGGATAGAAATGTGTAAAATCTTGAATGAATAAAGGAAGATGTATCCCCAAACCATTCTGTCAAACTGTGGATTCCGTCATTGTTTAAGCCAAGAAACTTAGGTTCAAATCATAGTTATTTTTATATGAATAATAAAAAAATTGTATGATGTAATGCCAATAAAAGTACATTTGAGAAAAAGAAAGCCTTCATGTTTTAGTGATTAAGCAGAATGACCTTTCATAGGCCAAATTACATTTGTTTATTACATATTTGTATATTAATATATTTATTTTCACAGGAACATCTGGTGCTGGCTTGTTCTGGAGACAGGTTTCTGGACAGGGCTAACTGTGGGTCGAATCCAGTCAGGCAGTTCCTATGTAGCAATTTCTCCTTTGGTGCAGATTTTCTCCAGAATTGCTGTTAATAGATTAACTACAAATCTTGTGTTCTGAGAACCTGCATTTGCTGCAGGAACAGCTGTGAAATTTGATAAAATCACCGTGTCTTTTTAAAAGCTTTTATAGCAGTAGCCCTTCAGTTAACTGTGGATCATTTAACAGCTGGATAAGTCTTTCAAAAGTAATTAAAATGATGTTTTCATAGAATTTAATATTTTATACATGATTTTGTCAAACAGGAGCAGTGAAGACATAGATGCCAAAACTGAAAGCCTGGCACTGGACAAACAATTTTTCTCCCTGGTGCATAAGTTTACATACATATTTGGAAAGGAACAATGCCTGACTTAAGCAGTTTACGTATAACCCCACCCCTTGGTGCTGAACCTTGGAAATAATAAAATGAACAGACTATTGAAACTATTGGCTGGTTTTAATAGTCAATTTAAAACTTTGCTGGTTACTATGCTACAAATGGAGTATGTAAACTGGCAGAAAAATATGTGACTTTATGTTCATCTGAAATAATTTGTCTCTGCAAGTCTGTTCCCTTAACTAAGTTTAGAATTTGCCTATTTACCTTTTTTACAGTCACAATCCATTGTTATTATAACTCATTAAGCCTATTTATATGATTACCAATACTTTTAAGTATTCATAATTGTGAGTGTTTGAGAGTAGTAATGAATAACTGACATTATGTATATCAGACGTATAATTAATTGCCATTACCTGATGTATGATACATCCCATTTATTTCAACAATTAACATGTTATTTTGTAATTTTATTCTTCTTATTATAGCTCTCCTTTTGACAAGTTAATAATAAAAAGGCAAGACAAAACATTATCTCCTGTTGAAGTAAATGTGTCTTCATTATACAACAAATAAATTCTTCAACAAAGAGTGCCAGCTACCAATGTAGCAGAAAAGGTTGGAATTGCAGTGAAAACATAACTCACAGTAATGTAGCTGATCATTCAGAGGTGACATATGTCGAACTCTGCTTCTTTCTGTCTCTTGCAGGAATTAGTGTCTTGTCATTCAGTTCATAGTGAATCTCAAGACACCTCATTATTAGTTGGATAATCTCCATCTGTAACAACTGTACCTAGCAGAGCTGAGGGTTTAGATTGAGCCCTGAGATGCATTTAGATGTCAGACTGCCCTTTGCACTTAATGGGAGGTGATTTGCTTACCCATCCTTTCTAATGTATTACAACACATTAGCATCTGTATTCTTTTCCCGTCCACCAGCTGGTGCTGTAACTTCATCTTCACCCACTTAACGGAGCCTTCCTTTTTTCTGTACTCCACCATTTGGTCTAATAGAGAATTGGGTATCCAGCGCCATGTGCTCCTGACCATGAGTCAATATTGACTTTTTCAAGATAAAAACAAGGCCATTAAAACGTTATAATTAGTCATGGCTTGACTTCGCGAACGAAGATTTGGGAAGGGCATTTACCCACGCTTACTACAAGCGCGCTGATGACTAAGAAGGCCAATGTGGGATAGGCAAATCCGGCTACAAAAAACACAGCAGAAGGTCTCCTTGGGTGGAACAGGTGGGACACGATTCTTCCTGCGTTGTCTTTTCTCCTCGAGACTAGTTCTTCGTGAACTCTCAAAGGAGTCAGCGGCATTATGTATGGTGTGCCTCCAAGTCTCCCGATTGGAGGCCAAGGTAGACCACTGGTGGTAGTCAATATGGCCAAGGCTAAGGCATTGTTTCAGGGAGTCCTTGTATCTCTTCTTTGGGGCACCTCTCTTGCGGCTACCGGTGGCAAGTTCACCGTAAAACACGATCTTGGGGAGGCGGTGATCCTTCATCCTAGAGACGTGCCCTGCCCAGCGCAGCTGCAGTTTCAGCAATGTGGCCTCGATGCTGGTGACCCCTGCCTGTTCGAGGACAGTGACATTAGATACATAGTCGGTCCGATGGATGTTTAGAATTGTACGAAGGCAGCGCTGATGAAAGCGTTCCAGGAGTCGCAGGTGATGACGATAGATGACCCATGATTCAGACCCATATAAAAGAGTAGACAATACAATGGCTCTGTAGACACTGATCTTTGTACTTTTCTTCAGGTGTTTATTACACCAGACTCTTTTATGGAGTTTTCCAAAGGCTCTATATGCCTTTGCTATTCTGTTGTCTATCTCTTTGTCGATCGTGGCGTCCGAGGAAATGATGCTTCCCAGATAGCTGAACTGCTGAACTGTCTTAAGCTCTGACTCGCCGATGGTAATATGGCGATGGTGATAATCTTCTTGCGGTGCAGGTTGGTAGAGGACTACTGTCTTCTTCAAACTGACTTCCAGCCCAAAAACCTCAGCCGCCTCCGCAAAGCAAGATGTTAAACGCTGCAGAGCTGCTTCTGTGTGGGCAACAAGGGCGGCATCATCAGCAAAGAGCAGTTCACGGACAAGATGGTTTAGGGTCTTAGTGTGGGCCTTCAGTCGCCTTAGATTGAATAGGCTACCATCGGTACGATATCGAATATAAATGCCGTCTTGTTCGTCGAGGTCTGCTGTAGCCCTTTGGAGCATCATGCTAAAGAAGATTGAGAATAAGGTCGGTGCGAGAACGCAACCTTGTTTCACACCATTGGTTATTGGGAAAGGCTCAGAGAGTGCATCACCATACCTGACTTGGCCTTGCTGATCCTCATGTAACAGAATAATCATTTTCAGGAACTTGGGGGGACAACCTAATCGTTCTAAGATCAGCCACAAGCCTTTCCTGCTCACAGTGTCAAAAGCTTTGGTGAGGTCAACGAAAGTTACGTATAACCCCTTATTCTGTTCTCTACACTTTTCTTGCAATTGTCTGAGAACAAATACCATGTCTGTGGTACTTCTATTAGCCCTGAAACCACACTGACTTTCAGGTAGAAGTTCTTCTGCGATGGCAGGTACTAGTCAGTTCAATAGTATTCTTGCAAGAATTTTACCAGCAATGGAGAGCAGAGTTATACCACGGTAGTTTGAGCAGTCTGACTTGACACCTTTTTTCTTATACAGAGTGACGATGATTGCGTCACGAAAGTCTGACGGTATTTTACCTTGTTCCCAACAGCACACAACTAGCTCATGAAATTTAGCGTGGAGTGCTTGGCCTCCATGCTTCCATATTTCAGGTGGGACTCCGTCAACCCCAGCTGCCTTGCCAGTTTTCACCTGCTGTATGGCCTTAAGAGTCTCTCCCATGGTAGGGGCCAAATCCAATTCGTTTTTCACCGGATGTTGCAGGATGTGCTGGATTCCTTCACCTTGGACTACACGATTAGCACTAAAGAGGGTTTGAAAATGTTCAGACCAACGATTCAGGATGGAGATTTTATCTGTAAGAAGCGTTTGGCCATCTGCACCAAGTAAGGGGCTTTGAACCTGGAATGTGGGTCCATACACTGCCTTCAGAGCCTCATAGAATCCTCTGTGGTCACCCAAATCTGCACATAGTTGAGTCTTTTCTGCTAGGTTGACCCACCACTTGTTCTGGATGTCTCTAAGTTTCTGTTGGAGTTTGCTACATGCAAGACGAAAGGCTGCTTTTCTTACATGGCAGAGTGGCTGAGCGAGGTGTGCTTGATGAGCAGATCTCTTTTTTGTCAGCAATTCCTGGACCTCCTGGTTGCTGTCGTCAAACCAGTCTTTGTTTTTCTTTGAGGAGAACCCAATGGATTCTACGGAGGACTGCAGGATGCTGTTTTTGATATGTTGCCAAAGCGCTTCAGGAGAAGAATCTGTAAGTTGGTCTTCAAGCCTAGTTTGAAGGTTAGCCTGAAAGCTGTCCCTCACTGCAGCTATTTGAAGATTATCAACATTGAGCCTCCTCCTTGGAATGCCGCCCCTCTTAGGTTTGGGCTTGAAGTGGAAATTAAGTTTGCAACGCACAAGGCGGTGGTCTGTTTGGCATTCTGCACTAGGCATCACTCTGGTCTGGCAGACATCACGAATATTTCTCTGGCGCACTAAAACATAGTCAATAAGGTGCCAATGTTTAGATCGAGGATGCATCCAGGTTGTCTTCCAGCTGTCTTTCTGCTGGAAGATAGTGTTGGTGATGGTAAGCTGTTGCTCTGCACAGAACTCTAGTAAGAGACGACCGTTATCATTGCAGTTGCCAACACCGTGCTTGCCTAGCACTCCTTTCCAGGCTTCAAAGTTCTTTCCTACTCGGGCGTTGAAGTCACCAAGGATTATGATCTTATCTTCTATAGGAACTTTCTGAGTGAGGTGACGCAGGTCGGAGTAGAATTTTTCTTTTTCTGCAGGGTCAGCTTGCAGAGTTGGAGCATATATGCTGAAAAGAACAACGTGTTGCTTATTGTGTAGTGGAAGACGTAAGGAGATAATACGGTCGGAATGACCTATTGGCAGATTTTCAAGTTTGGAGGCTATGGAGTTCTTAATCATGAAGCCGACTCCAGAAAGATGACTTTCAGTTTTGGGTTTGCCTGACCAGTAGAGTGTATAGCCAGCACCATGTTCTTTGAGGCTACCTTCCTCATGAAGGCGAACTTCACTGAGTGCAGCGATATCGATGTTAAGACGTGACAATTCATGGGCAATTAGCGCAGAACGGCGCTCAGGACGCCCAATGTTCACTGTATCAAGCATGGTTCTGATGTTCCAACATGCGAGTGTCAATCTGGACACACCTTTGAAGGCAGGTGTATGCCTTTGTCTCTTTGTTTTTAATTGACCGCAATAGAAGATGCCCGTTGGCCGCGGCTAGCCAACCAGGTGGAGGGGGAGATGAGCTTTGGTTAGGCCACCTTTTCTAGGCCTCTCTCCATATGGAGCAAGCAGTGCTGTCCTTGAAAAAGGCTGCTTGGTCATTCAGGATGCTGCCGAACAAGACTGTCATCTCCTGGGTCAGACTTGAGCGAGCAATGTCCTGAACCGCCTGCATGCAGGGTTGGGTCTGCGACTTCCAGTGCACCTTATCACCTGCCGTTTCGTCCCTCGCCTGTCGCTGCAGGGCTTTGCAAGTGTGGGTAAACCCTTCGGGCCTGCGCAGTGGATTTATTTTAGGTGAGGCACAGCGTGCGCAGGACTGGCCTCACCCTTTACACCTGAGGTTTATCTGCCAGGGCCTAGCAAGCTTGGACGGTGACAGCAAAGTCCTCAGGTCGTAGGTTTAATTAGAGTATCCTTCTCTTAGATGGATGGCCTTACAGGGCTACACGAGCTCCATCTGCCCGGGTTTGAAGTTGGAGTTGTCCTTCTCCTAGGATGGTTGCCCGAAGGCTAGTGAGCCCATCCTGCCCATGGACACACTTTGTCTGACCCTTCATTTGAGAGCTGACTGGCATGGGAGACCCTACCGGAAGCATAAGCCACCACCAGCATAACTCCCAACTTCACAAGGGCACGCAAGCTCTTTCCCCACGACAAGGGGGTGTCCGTGAAAGAGGTTATAATTAGTATAATTTTATTAAATATAGACAGGTGAAACCCATGTTTGTCATTTACAGACTTTTAAGCCAAATTTTTCTGCCGCAAACCATCAGGCGAGCAGAGTTCTTGAATGAAAAGCTGTAAACATTAGTTTTAATGGTAGAAGCTGTTCATTTGCATTCACCATATTTAAAAAAAAAAAAAAAAGAGAAAGAGCAATTTTAGTAAAACTTCCCATGAGGTTAATAGCTTATTATCTGTAACCCTGACTATATGCTGTATATATTACATCCCAATGACTGTGTATCAACATGTCTCATAATGTAATATCTAATAATAAAAGTATTGAGAGAAGACATAAAAACATTATCTTATTTTTCCTATCTGCAGCTTTGATTTGATAAAGACTAATAAAACAAAATGTAATAAAACTGTCCAGGTAAATGCCTGGTTTGTGATCCTCATAGTCCCTCCAGAAATAGCAATTCTCTTGGTTCTGCAACATAAGTAATATCTTGTAAACAGAATTATGGTTTCATTCACTGCTGTCACATAATGCTGTACTTTACAACAAGTGCAATTGTATTTCTTTTGGAAAAGGTTAAGAACAGTGTGGAAGGTACATTCCCTGAGGGTACTGGAGCCTAGGATAATAAACTTTTTGTCCATTATGTGCCAATGAGACTACAAAAATAAATTCTTTGCTTTCAGAACAACAGAATATTTATTTTACAAGTGCTATGTGAAGAGATTTGTTTTGGGATACATTTAAGAAAGACTTTTATGCACTGCATAAACGTAAGTACCTAATGATTTGACAATATCACTTGAGCATGCATCATAAGCTGTGAGTAAGGGTCCCTTAGGTTTTTATAGTACACTAGACCAAAGGCATTATTATAACCTTTCAAAGTTCATAATTTGTGCTTGTGTTTTTGGTTGTTTTTGATGTTTTTTGGTGGTTGTTTTTTTCTCTCCTTTCCCTGTTCTCAAAAATAACAAATACATTTCCAGGGTTCTGTGATCATTACAACTGGCCAAAGGCCAGCAGGTAGTTTTCTTTCTAACTGTGATAGTATGTTCTGGGAGATAATCAGGGTGCGTAAGGCATGTAATTTCTTTTAAAAGACTGCAGAACAGAAAGCATTCTTAGAAAGTATTATTAGTTACACCCAGTAACTAAAAACAGATGAATCCACAGACCATGCTTTTCCCTTTGTTTGTCCCTTACCTGATGCTTCTGCAACCTGTCTTCTGCCTTTCATAAATACCTTAGTCCCTTTGTAGTATTTGCTCAGGAGCTGAGCCTTAAGCAGATTTCATTATGGGATTGGTTTTTATTTTTACTTTTTCTTTTTTTCTTGAGGTGCTTTTTTACTGTTTCTTTACTTTCTTCTCCAGACAGCTTTTGTAGACGTGACTAATAGAGCTGGGATTTACAAATGAGCATGGGGAAGGACCTCTGCCAACTTCAGGAAAGTCTGGGTGTGTAATTCACTTTAGCTCCATTGCAAAATCCAACCTAGATTTTATATATTTTTGGCTAAAAAGTTGACAAGGAAAGGATTGATGTTGCAAATAACTGCATGAAAGCCATTACAACCATGAAGGAATGATCACCTTACCTTTGCTGTAATGATCATTGCAGTGAGCTCTCACATGGGGCTGACTTTCCCCTGTACAGCAGCAAAGAAAGTTCATCCTCTGCAGATTTCGAGTTGAGAAACTGAACTTTTTGTCTATTATGTGGTAAGGAAATTACAAAAAATAAATAGCGTGTACCCAAAATGATATACCAGTAGGTAGTGTTTTGATCTTTGGTCATGATCGCAGGGCAACTGTACAAGGCAAAGAATATAACCTTAAGTGGAATATAGCCTTTACTGTGAACATGCCACTCATGTCACTCACCTGGACTCCACAACTGAAAGGCAGAGTGTTGCAAACCTAGACTTTGCAAATTGAGTGTATGCAAAATGGCATTATAACCTCTGTTGTTGATTGCAGTTGGGATGCATATAGCCATATAGACTTCAATGTTAGGTGGGTTACACAGGTCACATATAATGGCAGTGAGTTGTATCTTGAATGTTGTTGTCTTGAATGTTGTTTTAAAGCAGACATGGAAGATTTCCTAACTTTGTGCTCTGAAAGCGGTGCACTTTATCCACTCTTCATCTTTGCAGACACCTGTCAGGTAGCTGATAAGCAGCTTCAGTGATTGCCACTGTGCAGGGTCCTAACACAAATATAGAGATGTTATATAATGATGGGGTTTTTAGTATAACCTGTTTTGCTGTTTGTTACTCCTGTACTAGACAGCACACAGAGAAAAGGATCTTTGAACTGGTCTAATGATGTGTAGAGAAATCACTTTGTATTAGACAGAAACAAGTCAAAATAATACAACCCGGCTGTTGATGGTCTTTGCAATTTGTTCATCCTGTATTTTCACTCATGAGGAAATGTAGTGAGCTCAGTGCACCAAAGCCTTTTCAGTCTGAAGTTGCTCACACTTGGAAAGATAAGCTTATGTGGGTTTGCTAAAGTCAAAAGATTCCTTGTATTAATAGGAGTATAAATACTACCAGGCTCTTGCTGGGCTATAGGTGTCAGACCTTAAGCTGCATTTTTAGAACTTGCTATCATGACCTACTATTCATATGGTGTAAGGTCTCCTTTATTAAACTTTGTTTGAATCTTGGTAGGAGTTTCCAGTTTGTCTGGAGCTGTAGATGTTTGCTGATAATACAACAATTATCATAGAATCATAGAATAGTTAGGGTTGGAAAGGACCTTAAGATCATCAAGTTCCAACCCCCTGCCATGGGCAGGGACACCTCGCTCTAAACCATATCACCCAAGGCCTCATCTAAGTGGTTTTGAGCAATAAATCTGCCCAAGATTGTACTTAAGTAGCCAGAACTTTTGGAATGGAGAAAATGACAGTATATACACATTTTCTTTAAAGAGTCCAAGAGAAAACTAAGTAGCAATTTTCCTGTGGCACAGTATCTGAAACCTCTCCAGCAGCAGAGGGAGACACTGTGGAATTAGTAGGATGAACTCAAATGTGCTGAAGTATGAAGTATTCTCCCAGACACAGCTACAGGCTGGGCAGAGAACAGATTCAGAGCAGCCCTGCAGAGAAGGACTTGGGGGTGCTGGTCAATGAGAAACTGAACATGAGCCGGCTTCAGTGTGCGTTTGCAGCCCAGAAAGAGAATCGTATCCTGGGCTGCATCCAAAGAAGCGTGACCAGAAGGTCGAAGAAGGTGATCCTGCCCCTTTATTCTGCTGTCGTGAGACCTCACTTGGAGTATTGTGTACAGTTCTGGTGTCCTCAACATAAAAAGGACATGGATCTGTTGGAACAAGTCCAGAGGAGGTCCATGGGGGTGGTCAGGGGACTGACGCACCTCCTGTATGAAGATCGGCTGAGAAAGCTGGGGCTGTTCAGCCTGGAGAAGAGAAGGTTGCATGGAGACCTCATAGCAGCCTTCCAGTATCTGAAAGGGGCCTATAAGGATGCTGGGGAGGGACTCTTCATAAGGGACTGTAGTAATACAACAAGGGGTAACAGGTTAAAACTTAAAGAGGGGAAGTTTAGATTGGATATAAGGAGGAAATTCTTTCCTGTTAGGGTGGTGAGGCACTGGAATAGGTTGTCCAGGGAGGTTGTGAATGCTCCATCCCTGGTGGTGTTCAAGGCCAGGTTGGATGAGGCCTTGGGTGTTATGATTTAGTGTGAGGTGTCCCTGCCCATGGCAGGGGGGTTGGAACTTGGTGATCTTAAGGTCCTTTCCAACCCTAACTATTCTATGATTCTATGATGGACCATCAGTCCAAGAGAGCTCATTTCTCTCTTTTAGAGTATATGTTGTAAAAAAACAGCTGTCTGATAACACCACAGTCCTTGTAGAGTGCATATAGACTGTGACTGTTCAGCATTCCTTGGGTACAAGTCACTATAGCTAATTTAACTCAGCCTTATGAGCACTAAAATATGTCAAGCTTGTGATCTGAATGCAGGATTTTTTTGTTTCTCCATATTAAGATTATAGATGAAAAAACATAAGAATTGTGAAAGTATTTTTCTAGAATTCTGATTTTTATGATATTTTATTATTAAAACCAAAAATACTGCTTCCTATCTTAAGAAGTAGGAAGTAAACACCCCACAAATAAAAGTCACACTTTTGGAGAAAAACAAGCTTGTTCCTTCAAAGCTGTAAATTCTTTCTGTCTTGGACAGTGATACTCAGTTTTATATCATGTAAAAACCTAACCTAGGACATTTTCATACTGAGTAAATTCAGGAAATAGTTGTAATTTAATTATATGTTGTATTATAACAATCTATTCTTAAGATTAACTTTTTCCTGGCTCAGGTTCATAAGCATTGGTCTCTATAAATAGCACTGCAGTCAATGCGGGAGAAATATTTTGGAAAGCTGAATTTTGGGAGATTGAATTTATTAAAAAATTCAAGCTGATTAGAAAGCTAGACGTGTCACTTCAGTAACATGTAATAAACAAGCATTCTTAGCAACTAATTGTAAGTTTAAATTTACTTATGCAAGGTAATTGTTAAAGTATCACAAATAATGAACAAAGTAATGGAATTTATAGCCTGTTTGCAAATCACTTGTTGACAGAAAGCACTATACTTGTCAGCTGAAATTGTTTATTGCCCATTCTTTCAGTGGCTGAACTCAAAGCTACAGATTCCTCAGTGATGTTTTTTGGATAAACTCTCCTACTCCAGCTGCTTTACAGATACTCCTGCTTTTAATTTAAATAATGGATATAATCAATTACTTGCTAACACCGCTCTTTGCACATTTTGCTAAACACGTCCAACCAGTGCAGTGCAAACACAGTTGCATTTGACCTATGCAAGAGAATAGATCCCTCTAAAGCTCCCCACAGTCTTGAACAGTCAAGCTGAGGAGGATGGCAGAAGCAAAAGCTGGAGATAAAGTCAAAGGCCATCCTTTCTTGAGAAACTTGTTTCTCTCGAAGAATAAAGACTGACAGATACTATCCTAGATGTATTCACTCCCATGAAATATGAAGAGTCATGCACATGGACTTTGATCTCACAGCGTCACAGGTTAGAGACTATGGTTATGCATTTATTTCATTGGGTTTTAGGCCACAATTTAAAATTTAGTATTCCCTAAAAGCCTTTGTTTTATTCTCCTTGGTAAGAGTTATGACTTTCAGCTGGGAGCTTGGAGGTGATGTCAACATGTCAATAGTTATTTATGACTTCTGAAAATCAGGTCATTTTCAAGGCATGTGCTCATGCTCTAGCACTTCAGCCTTATATTGTGCTTTAGTACCTTTGAAATTCAACATGCCTTTTTCTGATCTGCTGATCGCTCTTTGACTAATATTCTCTACTTTAAAGCATCATCCTCAACTCTTTTCTACTATCCTGTGCTTCCCACAGGCATTGCAGATTGCCTGATGAATTCTACTTGGTTATGTGTTCAGGTGAGTATGAAGAGAAACTGTGGTACAGTTCTTTTCCAAAACTTTCCATAATTACTAGTAAATTTTTGTTCATTTCGTGACTGTAAATCATTAAAACCAGTAGCCAAATGCAGTATTAAGCTCTAGGAAAGAGCAGTGCAAGCAAAAAGGCCATTTACATAGAATTTATATTTACAATATAGTAAGAAGATTTACTTCAAATCTTCCCACTTTCTATGTGCTTTTCTTGCACCTCTTTGCACTGAGTGTTCTACTTTATTTTGATTTGGGGAAAGCCCTGGTATGTTTGCAGAGGTATTGGTAGAAAAATGCAAAGGTGAAAGCTGGGATTTGGTTGCATAAAAGCATTGAATAGTTTTCAATGAGCATAAAACTTATCAAGGCCTCCTGAAGTGAAGGAATTGAAGGAGGCTGTGAGTAGAGAATTATTGGCTGCATCCTAATTTATTTGTAAGTTTTGAAACTGCATAATATATTTGTCAAAAGATAGAAAGTCTACTAAATCATTTTTCTCAACAGAGGACCCTTCAGATGTATTTTCTTCTTTTAATCAGATAGAAGGGACTGTTGATATGTTTCCTCCAACATGGTCCCTGTTTTGCTAGCTGACTGAGAAGGCTGTCAAGGAAAGTCTGTTTCATACTGAAGTAAGTGGAAGTGTTTTAGTGATCCTTGTCTGCCTGAAAAAGAATGCCCAAGCTCTACACTTGCTGATTACTCCTTCTCATGGAAACTCAAAATGGAAGATGGAAGAAACAGCAGAGGAAAAGAAGGGACAAATTTGGTAGCCCTGGGACAGTTGCCACCTCAGTAGAAGAGCAGGGTACGTGGCACATTAGTGCCACCACATCCAGCTACCAGGGGAGCATGAACCCAGCCTCCCTGCAGGGAAGAGAAGAGGGAGGTTGCAGAGTGGGAGCTACAGTAGTGTGTCCCTACACTTCCTTCCTCGTAGCGCCTGGGGATAGCCCCTTCTAACATTCCCTTTCACAGTCTGTGTTTTCCAGCACAATCAGCAAGGGCAGCAAAAAGGATAGATTGACCTAATAAGTTATTTTGATCTTTTCTGACATGATGAAAAGAAAACTGTAAAAATCAGTACATACTAGTTCCAACATGTAATAGCATCCAATACAGTAATTTGATTAATGTTCTGTGTTCTTTCTTTGAGTTTCTCTAATGCACCCTACTGAGCGTTCATAACTGTTCACAATATACACAGGAAATTAAGTGACAAAGAATATGCTGTGAACTGTTCATACCAAGCAAACTAGAATGAAATACGGTATTTGTTAGTAGAATAATAAGCATCCAGATGTGAATACTGCATGCTGGCTAACAATTTAACAACTGCTTGAGAAAGGAGATTAACTATGTTATGTGTGTCTCTTGACTGTAACTGCTAGCTCATTACATAGCAAAATAGGTGCAATCTCAGCCAGGCTGAGACCTTTAAAAATCAATATAACTCTTTAAATGCAACTTACAACAGCAGCATTGGTGCATGCTATTTAAGTGATAATCCAGAGCTAAAACTTTTAATAGAAGTCCTGCCTGTGAAAGTAGAAGGCGTGCTACAGGTCTCATTACTGGAAAGGAAAGGTCTTTCCTTTCTCATCAAACTCAGATGGATAAAAATCAATCTTCAGTAGAACTGCTGCGGGGGCACTGAGGGACAGCTGTGAGGATCTAATATAGCCTCTGAACTGAGGTGAGGCAAGAAGATGCACTCTTCCATCAAAAGGTAGATAAAATCTTTTCAACTGCTTAATTCAGTCTACCATTAATACTATCTTGTTGTCTGGGTTCAGTTCTAGCCAGCCAGCAGTAATCTAGGTTCAGTCTTGATCTGGTGCTTTGTTGTACATGCAATTTCATGAACTGGGTCAGAGAGGATTAAAATGTAGAATTGGATTTCATCAGCCAGTTAAAGATGTGGATTCTTGTCAGAATTCACAGAATCATGGAGTCACAGTTTGTTGGAAGTGACCTTAAATTTCATCAAGTTCCATCCCCCTGCCCTGTGTAGGGACAGCTTACACCAGACCAGGTTGCTCAAAGCCCCATCTTTCTCCTCAGGGTTGCTGTCAATCCAGTCTTATCCCAGCCTATATTTGTGCTTGGGATTGTCCTGATCCAAGTTCAGGACTTTGCACTTGGCCTTGCTGAATTCAGTTCCTTTTAATGGCCCTTACAACAATACGTGAGGTTAACTCCATCTGCTTCAGCATAGGACAAGTAATAAATACAACAGTAATGTTTCAAGGTATTTTACAATTAATGGGATGTTTCCTTCTGTTCCTCTCAGGTATCACTGACTCACCTTGGCTCTTCAAATATTCTTGACCTTGTTATTTGGTTTCAGATGGGAATATGTGAGAGACACTGCAGTGGTGGTCCAGGTAATACTTCTGGTTTGCCAATGGAGAAAGGTTGGGGTACACACCGAATTCCTTATCTAGATTTAGACACTGCCTTTAAGCAAAACTCTGTTTTCTTTTTTGGTTATTAGCATACCATAGGTCTTGCAGGAGCACTTGTTTAAAGCCCCTATTAAAGCATTTTAGGTATGAAAATCAGAAAAGAATTCTGATTTAAACATTTTAATTGAGGATCCACAGACTTTGTATTTCAATCCATCTTTGCTCATTTTTTTCTTGTTGGTGTCATAACTCCCACATATCTTTTCTCAGTACTCTTTGATGACCTGCAGCTTCTGCTGTTTCAGTGAGAAGTTGCTTACGCATCTCATGAGCATCACATATTCTCAGTCTATTTGTATATCAGTTTTTATTTCTTTTCCCCCAGTGTCTCTGGATCCATTTGGCAGTCCAAATGTTTGTTTGGAATTATTCTTAATATTAGGAAGTCAATCTGCTATTTTCCAGTTCTAGAATATAAAATTGCTCTGGTCAAGAGCAATTCAAGACGGGGAGCTGCATGCAGACAGTGGTCTTCGCCAAAGCATAGTGATATGCTAACGTTTCCCTTGCTAAACTCCTTCAGTTTTACAGATTAGAGAAACTGTTAAATAGGTGTGAGAATTGTTATTGAAGAAAAGATACTATCAGTAGTGAAGGGTTTTTCAATGCAGCTGTAGCAAACTGCTAATTCATACTTCTAACAAAGCAATAGGAAGTCTGTAAGCTGGATATTTGCCAGCAGGAACTACTTCTGAAAAGACTCTTTGCTCTTCTGCCTTCATCTGCTGCGTTTTGATGGGTGACTTATGTCAAAAGTTTAAGATAATCTTATTATATGGGTTTACATAAGAGAAAAAGGAAAAGATTAAGAAAATGGTTCACTTTCATTGGTGACCTACTGAAGAAAAGCAAAGACATAAAAAGCTAGTATCTGAGAATAATAAAACAAATAAAATAGACCTATAAAGAATAGCACAGAATCTGGAAAGGCATTACATACAGGACTCTAACACAGAGGCAGTTTACATTATCCCACTCCTATGTTAAATGCATTCATTTGTAGAGCATTTCTCTTTAGGCATCTGTGGGAGAAACATCACCAAACTAATCTCAAAAGGAACAGACATAATGAAGATTATTGGTCTTGAATTCCAAAAAGCACCAGGGCAGAATTTAATCACTCTTGTATTTCTGAAAAGCGGGAGTGCACTTAATTGCTTTGGAGCTAGATCTTAATTCAACAATACGCCTTCAGTAAGATCAAGAAGTGCCCTTATGTCTGGGGGTTGTATACGTGTGTGGCAGGATGAGGGAAGGTGCATGCAGCGTGGTAGCAAACATTGCCAAGCCTGCTGCTGCTGAACAGGGCATTCTGTGCCTGCTCAGCTGACTGAACCACCAGAAAATGAACTCTAGCAGTGGTGCTAGAGGAAGGGATGGGATAGGGTGCTGGAAATGCCATAATAACACGTTTTGGGGCTGTTAAACCAACACAGCTGCCTGAGGTACCAAACCACAAAATCTGCCCCTGACAGATAACTGACATATTCTGGTTTTAGATTACTTTGCAATCACTTCTGAAGTGTTTTTTTCCTGATTTCATATTAAAAGAGATATTTTAAGTCACTGTTTTCCCAGTTATGAGTCATTGTTGTTCTCCCTATTTGCATTTTACAGATCTTACTCTGATTACAACTTGAAACCTTGAAGAACTGCTTTAAGCAGCGTCTGTTTTACTCAGGTCGTGGTATTTCAGAGTGCTGCACACATTCATATGTCCTCTGCTGACTTTAGTAAATGTCTTGCATGGTTTTCTTTGCCTAGAAACTAGATAGAATCAGTACTGTCTTTCTTTGCTTTACCTTTCCTCAAAACTCTAGAAGTTGATGGTTAAATTATTACAAACCTTCCAGTGTGGTAGCCCTAGGCACAGGATAGAAAATGAAAAGGCTGAGAAGGTATCTGTGAACTGATTTTCTTGTTTAAATTTTCAACCAAGAGCTGCAGTGAATTTTTCAAAGTACTTTTAATACAGTAGAGTTTTTGTCATATTTCTGTCATCTTGATATTGTAAGTTGATGTATTTTGTTGGCCTGAGACAACAATAAATAATACGATTCAGTTTTATTTAATGATTTCTGGTTTCAGTGGTAGGGAAGCTTTGCCAGTTTTAAATTAGGTCTTGGAGTAAATGTAAAATTAATGAAATTTAAAGCTGTGATTTGTTTAAGGATCCAGAACATTCACTATTTCATCTTTTCATCAAGCTCTTTAATTACCTAGTATGCATGAAACCTGTATTATGTCTTATTATTGAGAGATTAATTTTATGAAAACCTCAGAGAGATACATCATTAGAATGACTCTTGGATAATGTATAGTCTAACCTTTTCTACTAATCCCACCACAGAAGAAGAGAGGGAAGCTGACAACTCTTCTTCAGTGTTTTATTCCTACTGCTCCCCTTCAGTATTATCAGCTGCTAGCAGATAGTTTCTCTCTCCTACTCTTTTAATTTCTAATCCTCGTTTGCCTATAGCTGTCAGTAATGTTCACCCAGAGCTACATATACGTGTGATTGCCATTTGAAAAGGTTCCTTATTGTTATTCTGTTACAGTAGTGTATGGAGGCCCTGCTGCATGAGACATTGCAAACAAGGAGGAAAGGAGTGTGCCTGCCTCTGAGACTGAAATACTGGAATGGTCAGAGTCCCTTGTCCTGCAGGGAAATGAGAAATGGAGACACGGCTTGGCAGACCTAAAATGGACCAGTAAGTGCAGTAGATGAGAGAACTTCAGTTTTGATGCTTTGAATCTTAGGCCAGTGCAAAGCAACTGCTTGGGGCAGCAGTCGGAGTAGTGGTGCAGACCTGGGGAGGGACTCACTACTCTGTTGGGCTACAGCTTGGGGGTAGGTGCAGCAGTGCCTCTGCCTATCACTGCAGTCTGGTTGTGCTCATAGTCCAGTCTCTCAGCCCAGTGCTGCTGCCCCCACCATGTTACTGACCCATGACAAGGATTGGATCAGGGACTGCACTGGGGTTCAAGCTACCTGATGTGAAAAGCTGAGGCAGAGGTTTAACCTTGCTCGGCTCCTCAGCCTGGTGGGGTGAGAAGTGGTATGAACAGAGAAAGGCAAAGAAAGATAAACTGCCATTGAAATAAATGATCATCAAATTGTATTAAAAAATTTGTATTCCTCAGGTATGCTTCACCTCCTCATACTGTGACCTCTCTTTTTTGCTGCCAAAAAGAAATGATTTTTTTCCATTTTTTTTCCACAGCTCTTCCATGCCAGGCTAAATCTCTGTTCTTGTGAAAGCTAATATATACATTTTCCATATTAATATTTGTGAGAGTAATATTAGAAATGGTTTATTTCATTATCTCCCAGCTGCGGACTATAGTCACACTGTGTTATAAGGCAGCTAATTACAGTGTTAGCGACTTAGTGTTCCATGCCTGCAGTGCAGTTTGTCAGTTTCTGAGAATTTCTAACACGAAACTAGTTTGCAGAGTATTTGATTGAGTCTGAGAATATCCAACATCTTTGCAATGCTGTACATCTCCTAATCAAAACTCTTTCACCTCTAAGGGCATTTGCATTTCATGGAAAACTTGT